>NC_056729.1:1660272973-1660380473 GCF_019279795.1 Protopterus annectens
TGACAGGAATATTATTAAGATTTCCTTTCTTTTTTAGATATAGTTCAAGAACTATATAAAACAAACATATTTAGAAAGAAAATTACTTCAAGAATTAATTTTTTAAGTAATTAATTCCTGTCAATGTAATGAAATTGGTGGAGCTGAAGAAATCTGCTGCTATCCTGTGTTCATCCTTGGCCACCTTTTCCTCTTAGATAATAGGGCTTCTGATGTAAATGAATGATGCATATTAATGATATTCGTAGGTTATTAGGTAATAGGGCTTCTGATGTAAATGATGATGCATATTAATGATATTCGTAGGTTATTAGGTAATAGGGCTTCTGTTGTAAATGATAATGCATATTAATGATATTCGTAGGTTATTAGGTAGTAGGGCTTCTGTTGTAAATGATGATGCATATTAATGATATTCGTAGGTTATTAGGTAGTAGGGCTTCTGTTGTAAATGATGATGCATATTAATGATATTCGTAGGTTATTAGGTAATAGGGCTTCTATTGTAAATGATGATGCATATTTATGATACTTGTAGGTTATTAGGTAATAGGGCTTTTGTTGTAAATGATGATGCATATTAATACTATTCAAAGGTTATTAGGTAATAGGGTTTCTGATGTAAATGAATGATGCATATTAATGATATTCGTAGGTTATTAGGTAATCGGGCTTCTGTTGCAAAGGCTGATACATATTAATGATATTCTTAGGTTATTAGGTAATAGGGATTCTGATGTAAATGATGATGCATATTAATGATATTCGTAGGTTATTAGGTAATAGGGCTTCTGATGTAAATGAATGATGCATATTAATGATATTCGTAGGTTATTAGGTAATAGGGCTTCTGTTGTAAATGCTGATGCGTATTAATGATATTAGTAGGTTATTAGGTAACAGGGCTTCTGATGTAAATGATGATGCATATTAATAATATTCATAGGTTATTAGGTAATAGGGCTTCTGATGTAAATGAATGATCCATATTAATGATATTTGTAGGTTATTAGGTAATAGGGCTTCTGATGTAAATGATGATGCATATTAATGATATTCATAGGTTATTAGGTAATAGGGCTTCTGTTGTAAATGATGATTCATATTAATGATATTCGTAGGTTATTAGGTAATAGAGCTTCTGTTGCAAATGATGATGCATATTATTGATATTCATAGTTTATTAGGTAATAGGGCTTCTGTTGCAAATGACGATGCATATTATTGATATTGGTAGATTATTAGGTAATAGGGCTTCAAATGTAAATGATGATGCATATTAATGACATTCTATAGTTATTAGGTAATAGGGCTACTGTTGTAAATGATTATGTATATTAATGATATTTGTAGGTTATTAGGTAATAGGGCTTCTGATGTAAATGATGTATATTAATGATATCCGTAGGTTATTAGGTAATAGGGCTTCTGATCTAAATGATGATGCATATTAATGATATTTGTAGGTTATTAGGTAATAGGGCTTCTGATGTAAATGATTATGTATATTAATGATATTCGTAGGTTATTAGGTAATAGGGCTTCAGTTGTAAATGAATTATGCATACTAATGATATTCATAGGTTATTAGATAATAGGGCTTCTGATGTAAATGAATGATGCATATTAATGATATTCGTAGGTTATTAGGTAATAGGGCTTCAGTTGTAAATGAATGATGCATATTAATGATATTCATAAGTTATTAGATAATAGGGCTTCTGATGTAAATGAATGATGCATATTAATGATATTCGTAGGTTATTAGGTAATAGGGCTTCTGATGTAAATGATGATGCATATTAATGATATTCGTATGTTATTAGGTAATAGGGCTTCAGTTGTAAATGAATGATGCATATTAATGATATTCATAGGTTATTAGATAATAGGGCTTCTGATGTAAAGTAATGATGCATATTAATGATATTCATAGGTTATTAGGTAATAGGGCTTCTGTTGTAAATGATGCATATTAATGATATTCGTAGGTTATTAGGTAATAGGGCTTCTGTTGTATTAATGATATTCATAGGTTATTAGGTAATAGGGCTTCTGTTGTAAATGATGATGTATATTAATGATATTCTTAGGTTATTAGGTAATAGGGCTTCTGTTGTAAATTAATGATCCATATTACTGATATTCATAGGTTATTAGGTAATAGGGCTTCAGATGTAAATGATGATGCATATTAATGATATTCTACGGTTATTAGGTAATAGGGCTTCTGATGTAAATATTGATGCATATTAATGATATTCGTAGGTTATTAGGTAATAGGGCTTCTGTTGTAAATGAATGATGCATATTAATGTTATTCGTAGTTTATTAGGTAATAGGGCTTCTGTTGTAAATGAATGATGTATATTAATGATATTCGTAGGTTATTAGGTAATAGAGCTTCTGTTGTAAATGATGATGTATATTAATAATATTCATAGGTTATTAGGTAATAGGGCTTCTGATGTAAATGATGATGCATATTAATGATATCCGTAGGTTATTAGGTAATAGGGCTTCAGTTGTAAATGAATGATGCATATTATTGATATTCTTAGCTTATTAGGTAATAGAGCTTCTGATGTAAATGAATGATGCATATTAATGATATTCATAGGTTATTAGGTAATAGGGCTTCTGATGTAAATGAATGATGCATATTAATGATATCCGTAGGTTATTAGGTAAAAGGGCTTCTGTTGTAAATGATGATGCATATTAATGATATTCGTAGGTTATTAGGTAATAGAGCTTCTGTTGTAAATGATGATGCATATTAATGATATTCGTAAATTATTAGGTAATAGGGCTTCTGTTGTAAATGATGATGTATATTAATGATATTCACAGGTTATGAGGTAACAGGGCTTCTGATGTAAATGATGATGCATATTAATGATATTCGTAGGTTATTAGGTAATAGGGCTTTTGATGTAAATGAATGATGCATATTAATGATATTTGTAGGTTATTAGGTAGTAGGGCTTCTGTTGTAAATGAATGATGCATATTAATGATATTCTTAGGTTATTAGGTAATAGGGCTTCTCTTGCAAATTATGATGCATGATCTTTTTAAAAACATTGTTTAACCACAACTGACTGAGAGCATGTTTCTCATTCAACCAACCCACAATGATAAAATTAAGCAGTTTTGGAGAGGTGCAAGTCGCCATCTTATATCTTATATATGTATTAACTTCACAGTCATACAACAGAGGGAAACTGAGAAACTCCCCAGAAAATTACACACCTATTTCACACTAACCTGCTGTGCCTCAGAGTGTACTCTTTTGATCCACAATAAAAAGTCATCATAACAGGCTACCTTCAGGTAGCTGGAAAATCATTAGCTGGTCACCAGTCACCTGTAGAGAAACTGGTAGGAGGTTACAAGTATAATATACACAATTCATCAGTGGGGTCTGTGTGCTTCTGAGTTATGCCATTACTCTGATTGGGACAGTGACATTCCTGGTCTGTCTTATGTATTACAAGAAGGATAATGCTGGATGTATTTGGTAGTGGACAATGCTTCAGCCGTGAGCTTGTAAATAACTGACTGTAGGTCCTGAGGTGGCTTGTGCAGTTCCTTGCTGCCTACAACATGAATGAATTTGCAAATTTTGATTACTGTTGTTTGCAATATTATGCTTGTATGGTATACTTTTAAGAGGTTAGTTTATGCAAGCAATAATGCTTGACAGAGTGGATGTTACTGGAGAAATAAAACCTGTGGTGAAGGGCTTCTTCACCCATGAGTCAACATTATTTCCCAACACCAACCACCACAGATGACATTATTGTGCTTAGACAATGGACCTCTGTTAAACTGGTCATTATTTACTTTTTATTAGTATGTGTATATTTTTTAATATTTTGATGTAAAATAGCCCTTCTGCCTTATGTTTTAAAGCTGTTGTAGCATATGTAGTTCTTGTTGGAGGAAGTAGTTTATATCCAAGGGATATAAATATTTAATGCAATACACACACACACACACACACACACACACACACACACACACACACACACACACACACACACACACACACGCACACACACACACACTCACACACACACACTCACACATGCCCACCCATGATCCAGTTCAAGTTCCTGAAGCTTTAACGTCATATTCATTTGGACATTTATCAGATGCTTTTAACAGGACATATTAAATCTTGGACTATCAGAATATGGTATATATAATGACAGCCGTACTTCATGTACTATACAATTAATGTGTCATATACAATTAATTTTATAATTGGATTAACACAACTGGAAAGTTGTGACAGCAGTTTTCTTGACGTTCAGTCAGAATCTGCTCAGGTGGCAAATATACAACAGCAGACTGAGAGGTACTTGTTGGAGGGCCCACATGCTGTGCTACAGACCCCATGCCTCCATCAGCAGCAACAGCAGCTTAAACTGCAACTCCTGAACAAGAAATGGTCAGCTAGATTAAAAGGATTATTAAATGGCCTTTAATATCTTCCTTTTAACAGTTTTATTTCCTCCGAAACAGCCATCTAGCATGCAATAATGCTTTTTTAATCAGTTCACTGCCCTGATTGTAAGGTCTAAACAAATGCCACATCATGTACTCTGAGACATTCTTTCATTTTCTGTTAAACTCTGCACAGAAACATACATTTTGTGAACACTGGAACATGTCCCACATGAAAACCTTTGTTGTCTGTATCTTCCAGTAAATAAAAGAAAAAAATGCATGTTGATGGGAGCACACCATGTACTCAGATATGTCCATTTATTTTCTCTTGAACTCAACAGAGAAACATAAATTTTCTCAACCCTGGAACGCAGCCCATGCAAAATCTTTTGTTTATGCTTGAGACAGATGACTGCCAAACTAATTATTTTGCTGTTTCTCTGGAGAATCTTGCAATTGCTTTGTGACCAGCTTGAAACTAATAGCAGAGTAAAAGGAGCAGCAGTTACTTCTGTGGTATTTGATGCCATTCTCTGTGTCAAATTTTCAGACCATATCTCACCAGCTCTCTGACGATGGGTCTCACTTCCTACTAGCTCTAAGCCAATAAAATTCTTTGCTTATAGCTGAAAAACTCTCACTTACTTAGTTGCCACCTGTTTAGATCACAAGATTTTGTGTTTTTTATATGTGCATTTAATTATACTGTTAGGGAAAGTCTGTTTATTACTTACTCTATTTATATACATATGTTTAGATTTACTTAAATGTATATGCATGTGTGTGTGCGTATGTGCACGTGCGCACGTGTGTGTGTGTGTGTGTGTGTGTGTGTGTGTGTGTGTGTGTGTGTGTGTGTGTGTGTGTGTGTGTGTGTGTGTGTGTGTGTGTGTGTCTGTGTGTGTGTGCATCTGTGCATGTGTGCGTGTGTGCGTGTGTGTGCCTGCACATGGGGATACCTGTGCATATCTGTGCATATATTTTGTGTTTGCTTATATATGCATTATTTTTACAAATGGGTTAGAAAACTGATCTTACAGGGTCTTAATCAGCCATGAACTAAATTCAGTAAAAATAAACTCATCGGTTGAAGCAACAGATGGGTAGGTGATATGAAAACTAACATAGACAAAGACAGGGTTATAAAGGCAACTATATAGCCATTACTTCCTGTAAATAATAACTTTTGCAAACTGTTGCTTCTCTGATTACCTGGTTCAGTATTGTAATTAAAGAACAGCAACCAGCTTTATATTGTTAGTATTTTTAGGTCTCAATTATAGAAGGTTGAGCTTTTGCAATGTGCATTTAGTAAGGTTCCAAACACCACAGTAGTGAGCCAGTGAAGAGAAGCCTTGATTGCCTGCAGCAAGTTTGGTATGCAGGACAGGCAGACAGACAGATTGAAATGGACATTAAGGAAGATAGAAATGTGTGATCATCTTTGGTGAAGAACAAATAGTGAGCCTGAGATGGACCACGGCTTAAGTGTAGAAGTCCGAAGATAAATGCAAGAGTGAAATGCAGTGTCCTTAAATCAAATGGAACTTCGCATACCTCTCAACTGTACAGATTTTTTTCAGAATGTCCAGATTTTTGCCTCATATTTTTGGACCATTTTTCATAAAATTGTGTTTTCTGGCAAATTAGTGGCAAATGATTAAAGACTGAAGTTAGAAAATGACAGACACTTGATTTTCAGATTTTATACCCTTCAGAACATTAATGCTAATGTAAAATCTGTTATTCAATCAACTTTCTAAGTTACTTAAAAATCGTTCCTATTTGTGGGCCTTTGCCCCACTTTTCCTTATGGATTTTTCCAGATGCCTTGCTCTAAGAGCTTGAGAGGTATGAATGGAAGTGTGTTGGGTGTACTTAAGTTGCACATAATGATCTGCCTGTTGTAAGAATTATGAGATAACAGGTAGGCAGGATTTACTTATAATATTTCATACAGCTGAAGTAATTCATTTTTTCAGTTAGGAATTGAGAAATTAGAGTAAAATCAAGAATCACAAAAAGTAGAAAAAAAGGAGAGCGTATCAACAAATACCCCGACCAGTATCAACAAATACCCCAACCAGAAGGCAAGTAAACTGCCCTATTAATTAACTCCTTTCATGGGCCTATTCATCTACTAGGAGCACAGTGCTAAATAATGGCCTGAACCTAGACCACCTCTTTTGGCTGCTCTACTGTTGAAGTATTGAGGCAGCAAAGAGTTTGAAGCTTCTCCTCCTCTAACATGTGTGATTTGCATGCAATGCACCAATGAGAATAGAGGAAGTACCAATGAAAACAGAGGAAGTGCAATTTGTACATGCAATGCACCAATGAGAATAGAGGAAGTACCAATGAAAACAGAGGAAGTGCAACTACACTTTTACTTTTTATGAGTTAAGCAGGAAGCTTCCACATGTGTGGTTTAAAACATAGGTTCTATGAAGACTGTTACTACACCCCCTCTGCAGTACTGCCATTGTTATATGAGTTTGTTGCCTCTCTGCAGGTTGATGTGCTTAACATCTACTGCTAAAATTCTGACAAAACCTGTTACTGTTGTAACTGCAAGAGTTATGACAGATAACACTGGTATGGTATATCACGGATAACTGAAGTTTGCCCATTTGCAGGCCTGTAATAGAGATATGGGCTTGAGATGCCTAGTCTCACATTCCCTTGAATTTTGTAGCCCTTATATTCTAAGAATGAATAACTCAGAGATGATCAGAACATTTACATTTTGCCCCTATCCTTGGGGAACATGCAGCTAAATCACGGTTGAATTTGCATTCATACATACACACCAACAGGCATTCATCTTACATACTGCAGCCTACCATAAAATGCTCAGAAACACCTTATATAGTTGGTGTAATATTTTCAGGATACTGCATTGAATACAATGGATATTGTCTTGCTTGCACGCAGAGATGACTACATGACGCATTATCCATCAGAAGGGCACATGATTATAAATCTTGATGAACTCTGGCAGAGTTCTACAGAAACGTATATGGTCTTTGCAGGACTGTTATGTTAAGCATAAGCATGTTTGCTGTACCTGGGGATCGCTGGTTGGTATAATGGTTAGATGTTTGTCTCACAGACTCAAGGTTTGATTCCGAAAGGAAATTAGCTACACTTAAAATGTCCCAGAAAATCAACTTGCCTAGTACTTGTCCAGTGGTCATTAGCCTAGCATATACTTATGAATCTATAAGGCACATCAATTTCTGGGATGCTTAGCTAGTCTTGTAAAGTCCTCAGTAGTCATTATCCTAGTATGCACCTATGAACGTATGAGATAACCCTTCAGCCAGATAACTACATATAGCAGAATGATTCAACAGGTAGCACACCTGTCTTTGATGCTGGATGATTAGAAAGCTGTGGGTTCTAGTCCCACACTAAGTCCCTGGAGTCATATTCCAGGACTGGCACTGCAGTGCAACATATGGGGTGTGCTGCACTCTTGAGTATGTGGTTCTTCAGATGAGCTGATAAACTTAGGCCTTGGTGTTAGCTCATATGGATGAAAAAGATCCCGCATCACTTATTGAAAAGAATGAGAGAATTTTCCTGGTCTCATGATCAAATGTTCCATACTCAGTGTAACATACAATAAACAATTATAGTGCTACATAGTAAGCAATTACAATAAATATTGTAAGACTCAAGAGTTCTGGACCAAGCCAAAAGTAATTGGGGAAGACCCAACATTAGGGGCAATTTGTAAGCATTACTTTAATTTATTTAAAAAGTTAATAGTGCAACAGGTTTTGTATCAACATGCATTTTCTGAAAAACAAGCTAGTAACGCTAATGTTTATTGACTGACTGTAATTGTCAGTGATTTATTAGAAAATCAAACATTTTCTGAAGGACTGAGCAAAAAATAGTGAGGCAAAATCAGAGTCATTCTGCAAAATCAAAGGCAAAGTTGAGGTATGAAGCAATCATTGGAATAAAACATGAGTTCAAGTCTCTTGTGCTACAACTTGTATATTTAGATAAGGAATCCAAATATATAGAAAAACAGAGGCAGGCTGCAGGTCTCTTCCAAAAGCTTTATTCACAGATAACACAAGCGCTTTCACCAACTGGCTTCTTCATGTGTATACAAGAACTAAAACATCCCTACCTTAAAAGACTTAAACAGTACTTTCATACACTATATATATATATATATATATATATATATATATATATATATATATATATATATGTACATAAAACCTTAAATAAAGCATGCTAATACTTCTTTCACACATTTAAACATACTAAAATCTATAAAACACAAACATCAATATATACAATTAAAAATTCAACATCAAAATGACTACCTACGTAAAGCCCTATTTTTTAAAAAAGGTTTTAGTGGTACATGGTCATTTAGGCCATGCCCATAATCAGCTCTCAATTTAACTATCCATTTCAATTCCAAATTCTCTGTATCCTAACATCACCACCCCTTATATTTTCAAAATATCTATCTATCACCCTAAAAACAAAATGATGTTCTATGCTAGTTTCTTTAACATGTTTAGCCAAAGCATTAAACAGACTTCCTTTTTTAATATGATAAATATGTTCTCTAACTCTATCTTTTAATATTCTATCTGTTTTACCCACATAAAATTTGTTACAAATTTTACAAGTAGCAAAATAAACTAAATGTGAAGAATCACATCTAGCATTAATACTAAAATTAAATAGTCTGCCTGTATCAGGATGTACAAATTCACCATCTGTATTTACATACTTACAATACTAGCATTTAAAGCAAGCTCTAGTCCCTTTATTATTATTAAATGAAACAAAATTTCTAAGGCCACATAACTGCCTTTTCAGGGATTTTTTATTCTTAAAGGTGAACTCAGGAAATGCACCTATAAACTTACTTATTTGCCTATCTGACGTTAGAATATTCCAATGTTTATTAACAATGTTCGTATAGCATCTAATATCTCTTGAATAACTAAAACATAATTTAAGTGATTGTGCTTTTTTAACATGACCTTTAACACTATCTTCCATCTGTTTAGAAAAATAGGGTTTGGCCCTACTGTGTCTCACACTTTTTACTGCATTAATACTACAATCAATTAATTTTTTATCATAACCTCTATTCAACAAGTCAGTTTCCACTGTATCTAATTGCATCGCAAAATCATCATCCATAGCGTTAAGCCTGTAAGCTCTAAATGCTTGATTTTGAGCCACATTTTTAAAAATAAACTGAGGATGCATACTATCCCTCCTAAGTAAATTATTAACATGACATTCTTTATTAAACATTTTAATACTTAGGTCACCATTTGTGGTCTGCATAATCAAAACATCCAAGAAACGTATTTCTTTATTTGAAAAGTTCAAAGTAAACTTAAGGAAATTTGTTGAGGCATCAATATAATCAGCAAATAATTTTAATATTTCAATAGAGCCTCCCCATATCATAAAAAGGTCATCTACAAATCTACAGTAGAACAATATATCTTTTATAAAATAATTTTTCATCAAAAATTCTTTCTCCCATTTTAACATTACCGCATTGGCATAACTGTTCGCACAAGACATTCCCATAGCAACGCCTTGGCATTGCCAAAAAATCTTGTCTTTGTATATGAAGACATTGTTCTCTAAAACAAGATTCAATAACTTACATATCAACTCAATCTTATTGCAGTCATAATCCCCACTATTATACATTAAATCAGCTACACTCTTAATTCCATAATCATTGGGTATAACTGTGAATAACGATACAACATCAAATGCGACAAGCAATACTTGTTTACTTGTGGTGTCTTCACAGAACTTATATAAGTCCTTAACAGATTGTTCAGTATCCTTAAGAATATGGTCCGAGGTATTTATAAGAATTCTCAAAGTTTTTTCCAAATAAATTGAAATTGCCTCAGTGCACCAATTCCTACCAGACACAATTGGTCTCATTGGTGGATTATCTATGCTTTTATGTAGCTTGGGTAGTCCTTGTATCATTGGGATAGTAGGTTTAGCAATAAGAAAATATTGAGAGAGTTTCCCATCTAAAATGTTATTATCTGCCATCAATTTTAACTGTTCATGTACATGTTTAATCATTTTGTTAACCTGTAACAAAGTGATAGATTTATAAAAAACTCTATCATCCAAGAGAAGGAACATTCTCCTATCATAATCTTCCTTGTCTAAAACTACTATGGGTCCTCCTTTGTCAGCAGGACGTATCATAATAGAATTATTAATTCTTAAATTTTTCAAGGCAGTACACTCATCCCTAGTTAAATTGTGCCATTTATTATTATTGCCTAGCATTTCCTGTTCATAAATTTTTTTATATACATCATCGATACATATTTTTTCAAATGCAGAAATCAATGGATTCATATTGGGTATAAAACAGCTGGGTTTACTATACACAAATTCACTATTCATATTATTATTCGCAAACATCATTTTCAACATAAGGTTTCTAGTAAACATTTTAATATCTAAAACTACTTCACTGATATCAGTGTCCATTGTAGGAATAAAGGATAACCCTTTTTCTAGAACTTTGAGCTCATTATCCGACAAAACATACTGTGATAAATTTATGACTAACTTTTGTTGTTTAAAAATGCTTTCTTTATGGTGTATGGACTCACCATACTGTCCGTTTGTTTCCTTTTTTGTCTGGTTACACTTCTTCCCCTTATCTGAGACTGGCTCTGCCGACCTCTTCCTCTGCTGTTCGAGCGACTCCTGTTTGGTAACGGAAATTGCAGACCAACTGGTCGAGTACCCTCCAAAAAAGGAAAGGCAGGATGAAGTTCTTCATCAAAATAATTTTGCATGCTTCCATTTGTTCCATTATGCACTTGTGCCTGGATAGTAACCATTCTTTTCCTATTGACAATATTGTCAGATGGAGCCGGGCTACAACCTAACTCTGCAGTCATTGAACCACTACCCTCAGATGTAAATTGTGCCTCGTCACCTTTCTGATGAATTAACACAGGTAAATCAGTGTCTTTGTTTATAATAATGTTGTTAAGTGACACTGATTCAGCTGTACCAGTGTTTTTAGTAGGAAAACTATTTTCCTGTTTAGCAGAATTTACATTTCTCGGCCACATAAACACATGGCCGTTCAGGAAATCAGTTCTATCTCTTTCCAGTTCCTTTAATTTAATTTGAGTCAGTCTGCGCCCATACGCAGACACATTATCAAGAATGTCAGTTACTGGTTTCATAAGAACAGCTGACTCATATTTTTTATACAAGTCGAGGTACTTAGTTTTTACTGTTGACAAAATTTTTAATTCTTCCTGCTCAGCAACTTCCGATAGCAATTTTAAGTGCCCCAAACTTGTTTGTATGTTCAATTTTTGCCAGGCACTCAATAATATTGGATTGCAATTTGTCTGAGCTGGCATTTTTAAAATTCTCAAGCCCCTCGGTATGATATTTTCTTCAAAGCATAATTGCAAATGATATTTCTCATACCGTGTTTTTTTAAGCCTTAATAGCTCTTTTTCCAAAGAGAACAGTTCACTTTTCAGTGCTATAAAATCTATTTCAGTCATTTCATCAAACTCAGACACATTTTTTCCATGTAACAAAGGGTTATTCTTTTCGCTCACCTTCATGATAAAATTGTTCACATTTTTATCAGTGTATAATGTGTTACTTGAGGGGTTATAATCCAACTCTATATTCTCAATTCCTGTAGCCATTTCCTGGTCTCTGTGTGTAAAAAGCAAACAGCAATTCTTCCACAAAAACAAATTAAATCCACAGGGACAACCAGGTACCTCAAGGTTCTAGAAGGAATCCAAATATATAGAAAAATAGAGGCAGGCTGCAGGTCTCTTCCAAAAGCTTTATTCACAGATAACACAAGCGCTTTCACCCACTGGCTTCTTCAGGTGTATACAAGAACTAAAAACATCCCTACATTTATACTATTGGTGCAATGTGTTGTGGGGGTGAAGTCAGCTGATCCCAATCTCTCTAATACAATACCAGCTTTTATAACCAGGTACTGAATTTGTGATCAAACCTGAGAGGTGTAGCACTCCATGTGTGGTGTAAGCTGTAGCTTTTTTAGCAAGAATGTGAGTGCCATAGCCCTCCATACAGGCAGGGCATAAACTGTAATGACTATTAGTGGCTTTTGGAGTAAGCAGTTTGCTACAGGTTAAAAAAAATATATTTTTTTCTAAATGTGTTGAAAGAAGGTAGGGGACAGGGCACAAAAACTGGACCTGACTGGTGTTCCAGTAGAAGGAATATCCTTTTTTTTTTTTGCTCTTGTATGGAAGAGTTGAAGGGTCATGGATCTGACTGTAGAAAGCCAATCACTTTGATCAGCTTAATATAGAGTAAGATGGGCAATGGTTCATTCAGGCAATGGTTCATGGAATCAGCACTGGTTAAGGTGGTCCTGGTGACATGGAGCTACAACCTGCAACCTGTTCAGAAATACAGTCTCACATTTGACCATCATGTAGATGCAGTGGTCAAAAAACCCTTTTACTCGGTTCATGTCATAAGTAAAAGGATTGCATCCATAAAAAAGGAGCTTATTACCTCTCTGTACTCCTCCCTCATTAGGCCAATAATTGAGTACAACGCCCCATGTGGTATGTACCTCTCCAAACACCTGTACCAACTGGAAAGGCCACAGCAATACCTCACAAAGAGAATCCATGGCCTCCAACACATGTCCTCTGTGGACAGGCTCAAATCACTATCACTCTACTCTGTATCGTACAGATTGTTCAGAGGTGATCTGTGTCTTGTCTACAAAGCAATCTCAGACCCTGCTCTACTAGAGATGCTCCATATCCGTATTTCTAACTCCTCATGTAGTACCCGATCAAAAGGCTTAAATCTAATATGCGACATTAACAAAACCTGCTGGAGATACAGGTTTGTCTCCCAGAGGCTGCCCCATCTCTAGAATGGACTCCACATACATGTCAAACAGATTACATCGCTGACCCTCTTCAAGCACAACCTTGATGAGTGGATAGGCAACCACAAATTTGTCCCAGGGATTCCACCTGTGTCCCTTATTGACAGGGGCAAAAGGTGTTGATTGTGGTTTCTTTTTTGGGGATAAGCTCTTCGCTAGGCTTGTAAGAGCCCCAGAGCCATTAGCCTAGTAATCTCCTATGATCCTATGATCATACTGACTCCATGCTGGTTAATGCGGCACTTATACTGAATGCATGTGGAACACATTTCTTTTAGTTGATTTTAGGGTATGCAAATTTTATATATTGTTCCTCACAACATGTGTGCTTGTCAATGGGAGGAAACCAGCTGTGGAAGTATTTGAAGAAGTGGACAATAAGCAGAGTAGACAAGAGAGGGGGTTTGAAAATGCTAAATGTAACAATGTAACTATAGTACAAGAACTGTGGAATAGAATAATGTGACTACATGCACTCAGACGTATTCCAGATATGTTGCTATGGATGATGTTTAAATGCAAACTTATGTAGCAATGCTCCTTCATGGGAAGGTTGGTGTAATGGTTAAGGAGTTTACTTTACAGACACAAGGTGCAGGGTTAAAATTTCACATGAGGTAACTGGCTAGACTGAAAATTGCTTACAAAGGCAGTTCGCCTGGTACTAACCTATGACCCTTTTTACTGTTCTCTTTAACCACAGCCTGAGAACGGGCTTTGTACCAGCAGGGTGGGGAACAGCAACAGTAATACCCTTGCATAAGAGGGCGCATCAACCAACCCTGGGAACTATACACCCATAATTCTAACCAGCCTCATCTGCAAGGCCATGGAAAGGATCATCATGGACCTTATCAACAATGTAAAGCAGAATTCATCCCTAACCCAGTTCAAGTGTAACTTGTACAATTTGATGGGGTACAAGAAATTCATCCCTGGCGTGGCACCTATGTCTCTAATGGATACAGGCATCCTGTAAATGTTGCATCTCCCAGGCCCCTGCTTGTAAATGGTTGATCTCCCAAGCCCCTGCTTACACTTATCAAGGGTACCAGAACTTGTCAGAGATTTGGGATGCATGGCTAGGCTTAAAAAGGTCCTTGTGATCAAAAGTCTAGTAAACACCTATGAACCTATGAACCTATAAGGACATAGGTGACCTTCAAACTCTACATCCAACGCAGTTTGGCTTTGTTAAGGGTAGTGTGCGCTTACTGAACCTGCTAGACTTCTTTGAGAAAGTCACCAAAGCCCTGGATAAAGGTAAGACAGTGCATACCACCTATATGGACCTAGCCAAAGCCTTTGCCACAATCTCCACTCGTGTATCATTGAAAAACTCTCTCAGCTAGGTATTAACCCTTACATCACTAGATGGGTAGCTAACTGGCTCACCAACAGAACACACACTGTCAAAGTTGGTGACTCCACCTCCACCTCTACCAGTAGACCCATCACCAGTGGCATACCACAAGGATCTGTGCTGGGCCCTTTACTGTTTGGAATCTATTTCTCAGATGTCTGGGCTAAAGTAGGCTGACTTTGGCTTACTATGTTCACTGATAAGGTGCAATCATTGAGTCCACCAACAATGTTAACATATTACAGGAGGCGCTAACACAAGCCAAAGTCATGCTCTAAAACTAAATGTAAAAAAGTGCAGTATTATCCCATTTTGTAAAGCAGAATTCCCCACTAATTATAATGTTGACAACACCCCTATAAGTTCAAACTCAGTGGTGTGAGATCTGTGAACACAGGTTGACAGCAGTCTGAATTTTGACCACCAGGTTTCCACATTAGTAAGGAAAGGCTTCTACATTGTGCATCTCTTAAGTAAAGGCATTGCATCTAGGTGTAATGATGTTAAAAACCCTACTTTACTTGACACTAATCAGACCATTAATAGAGTACAATGCTCACTTCTGCATGTATCTCACCAGACACCTGCAGCATCTGGAGAGACCACAGAGGTTTCTCACTAAAAAATACAGAACCTCCAAACCATGACCTATGTGGATAGACTGAAAGCCCTATCACTGTACTCTGTATCATATATGCTGTTGAAATATGTATTGTGCCTGGACTACAGGGCAGTCTCTGACCCAAACCTGATAGAAATGCTAAACATCTGGAAATCAAATGGCACTGGAGGCACCCGCTCTAGGGATTTCAACCTTGTCAGTGACATTAAGAGAACATGCTGGAGAGACAAGTATGTCTCCCAGAGATTGCCGATACTCTGGAATAAACTTCCAGTTCATGTGATGCAGAGCTCCTCAATGACCCTATTAAAGTGCAACCTGGACAAATGGATGGATGACCGCAAATTTGCCCTGGGGGTATCACCCATGTCCCTCAGGGGAAGGGGGGTAGTTGGTGCTGATTTGTAAAGTACATCCATCTAACCAAGGAAAACTGGGGCATCCTGGGATTAACACTGCTCTAGGACCACTAGCCTATTAACATATGAACCTATTAAACAATTTTAGCGAGGATTGTTGACCACTTCATTTTGCTGGTGATGACAGGGACAGAATGTGAATTATCTACACATAATTTAGTGCTGTATATCCTGTACAAATAAATGGGAGGTTGTAATAAAAAACATTTAATATATATGTGACATTTCCCCTTCAGCAATTTTAAGTGAGGATGGTCGACCAGTCTATTTTCCTGATGATACCAGGAACAGAACGTGAATTATCTACACATAATTTGGAGATGTATATCCTCTACAAATAAATGGGAGGTTGTAATAAAAAACATTTAATATATATGTGACAACATTTCCCCTTAAGCAATTTTAAGGGAGGATGGTCGACCAGTTTATTTTCCTGATGATGCCAGGAACAGAATGTGAATTATCTACACATAATTTGGAGATGTATATCCTCTACAAATAAATGGGAGGTTGTAATAAAAAACATTTAATATATATGTGACAACATTTCCCCTTAAGCAATTTTAAGTGAGGATGGTCGACCAGTTTATTTTCCTGATGATGCCAGGAACAGAATGTGAATTATCTACACATAATTTGGAGATGTATATTCTATGGAAATAAATGGGAGGTTGCAATTAAAGCCATTTATTGGGCTACTTGAAGGCTGTTACCAAACAAAGAGGACTTGGGGTTTTGGATTATTGGTCTAATTCTCCCTGGATATGACAGACATGCATTAATATGGGTCAGAGTAGTCCGTCTGTTACTGTTAAGTTATATTTTTAATTCATGGAAAGCATCAACTGCACAATGGCAAACACAATGCATACAGCCCCCCCATGAAGAATGATAGATGGATCTTGAGTGGGTTAGATCTGAAAGAATAACAGGGGTACCGGACTATTGTTCTAAATGCAGTGCAGATACCTGCCTTCCTTTACAAACAAGATTGGGAAGGAAATGGGCAGCAATGAGAGCCTACTAGTTAGACTTTCGAATGTTAAAGGAAACGGAAAATGTAAGTCACATGTACTGTTGTAAAGGTAGGTAAATGTGTGAGGTACGAATGTAAAAGAAGATCTGTAAAACTAAAAGAGGAGGGAGGGTTGATTTCTAAACGATAATTTGTGTTATGACGTGCCTCATTATGAACACCATACACAAAAGCAAAATGCAAAGGGAGAGTGGGTTATTGAGAACAATGTGAAAATGATGCCTTTAGTTTTAAAAGTGTTGTTTTTGTCGTATATATCAAAGATTTTCTTGTATGAAATGATATGGTCAGTCTTATAACTATGGACTTAATGTCAGATAAAAAGAAATATGTAAAAAATGTGTACTAGTTGGCCTGTGGTGCTTCGTCTGTTGCTGTGACTTGAAGACCATGGATATTCTGGAGAATTATAGTTGTTTGCTAAGCAAAGGCGCAAAGCCTCATTACACATCCCATGAAACATAACTACTCCACAACGTACTCTAATGCTACTGGTATATGCAAAACGAAGGCGCAAAGCCTCATTACACATCCGATGAAACATAACTACTCCACAACATACTCTAATGCTCCTGGTATATGCAAAACCAAGGAGCAAAGCCTCATTATACATCCCATGAAACATAACTACTCCACAACATACTCTAATGCTACTGGTATATGCAAAACGAAGGCGAAAAGCCTCATTACACATCCGATGAAACATAACTACTCCACAACGTACTCTAATGCTCCTGGTATATGCAAAACGAAGGCGCAAAGCCTCATTACACATTCCATGAAACATAACTACTCCACAACATACTCTAATGCTACTGGTATATGCAAAACGAAGACGCAAAGCCTCATTTCACATCTGATGAAACATAACTACTCCACAACGTACTCTAATGCTCCTGGTATATGCAAAACGAAGGCGCAAAGTCTCATTATACATCCCATGAAACATAACTACTCCACAACATACTCTAATGCTACTGGTATATGCAAAACGAAGGCGCAAAGCCTCATTACACATCCGATGAAACATAACTACTCCACAACATACTCTAATGCTACTGGTATATGCAAAACGAAGGTGCAGAGCCTCATTACACATCCCATGAAACATAACTACTCCACAACGTACTCTAATGCTCCTAGTATATACAAAACGAAGGCGCAAAGCCTCATTACACATCCCATAAATACTCCACAATGTACTCTAATGCTCTTGGTACATAATAATCAAGTTTTTCACATCACCCATGGCATAGGTCTCACATGCACACTGATATTCCTCAGCATTGCTGTTACTGAATTTACACTGTACACCTGATACCTGCATATGCTGTATACAATAGCAATATCAACTGTCATACTATATTACTAAGTGCTTAGAAAGTTCCCTCCATATGGATATTGAGATCCCACAGGTTTTCTGTAATATTACAAGATTTTGTGATGCATTTTAAAGTGCTACTGTTATCTCTATGTTTTAGCGTGTGGCACAAGCTTTGTTGATAGGTCCATAGGAGGTTACTAGGCTAATGGCCCTAGAGTCCTTACAAGCCTAGCTATATTTATCCTGAGTTGCCCCAATTGTTGGCGGTTAGGTGAGGGAAGTTTGCAGAGGTAAGGGTCTATGGTAGTTAATGCCAACTTCCTCTGTCCAGGAGGGACATGGGCACTGGCCCTGGAGTGAATTTGAGGTCACCCATTAATTGATCTAGGTTGCATTTGAAGAGGGTCAGGTAGCGGCTCTGTTTCATGTGACTTGGAAGCTTGTTACAGAGAAGTGTCAGTCACTGGTAGATGTATGTATATCTCCAGCATGACCTGTTCATGTCAGAGGCTAGGTTAAGAACCCTGGAGTGAATGACCCTCATACAGTTTGATTTACAAATGTGTAGCATTTCCGTCAAGGCCAGGTCAGAGACTGCTCTGTAAGTCCCGCATATGTGTTTCATTGCATCTGGCTTTGAAGAGTACTACACATACAGAAGTCTGTCCTTTACTTGAGTAAGTTTCTATAATATTCTAGGAGTACGAAAACATTCATTACTAGTTGCATTAAATTATATTAACCCACTTTTGTGTTAACACCTTGTTTCCTTTCTGTGTTGCTTAGGAAAACATATCCTGTTAACTTGCCAATTAGTTCCATCAGGGACATTACCCCTCCCCATTAGCAACAGAAGGTATTTCACTCTCTCATCGGCACCTTCTGACCTGTCGCTGTGTGCATTAGCAATATTAGACATTATGAGTCCATCATTGTCACATGACATTGAAACTGAATATATCAACACCATCAAGTATGTCCCCTGCCCAACTGCTGGACCTGGACCTGGTCCATCAGTATCAGCAACTATGTCACCCTCTCATCACCATCAACTGGTATGTCATCATGTCCATCAGTATCACCAGGTACGTCACCCTGTCTATCACATTCACCTGTAATGTCACGCTTCCCATCAGTATTACCAGGCATGTCATCTTGTCCACTGGTGTCATCAGGTACGTCACCCTTTCCATTAGATGAAACACTGAGTCCTCAGATTAAGAATCAGCAAGTGGAGTGGGAGATATCTGAAGAAGAAGCATGGATGTGGGAAAGAAAAAGAGATCCTGTATGGTGCAATATTTATGTAAAGGAGAAACCAAGAATATCAATATAAAAAAACAGCTCCAAAGATATCTGAAGAAAAATATAGGTAAAGGCACCAAGACATGGAAAATTTTCACAATATAAAAAATAAGAAAACAATGAGGGAAAGTAGAAAAGGGGATTAGTAAGAAAGAACTATAAGTTGAAGGTATGGATTATCTGTGAAGTAAAGGATTTAGTGTAGAAAATCCTTCACTTTGATTGCAGAAAACCAGGTGGAGCAGGAGGCATCTGAATACTTGAACCATGGTGATGTTCTGGAACCTCCTCTAAGTTCAGTTGAAATTACACAGCAAGGGAAGTAACAGGAAACAGTGACAACTCTGACACAGGCAATATTGCAGAATGATGGGCCATTTAGAACCCATATGTAGGAGCACCAGATGAAGCAGGGAGCATCTGAAGAAGATATGTCATAAGAATATGTCCTGGGACTTTCTGTAGAATGCCTGCAGGGAATGGAGAACAAAGAAGGTGCTCTCATTCTAGAAGAAATTTGATGATCTAAGGGAAGCGATGCTTGATTTAGTAAAGATACACAGACATATTAAGATCAATGAAAAAATAGATTACAAAAAATGAAAATGACCCAAAATGTTAGAAGTTTGGAAAAACAGATGAACACAGTAATTAGGACTATTAAGATAAATTATTGTGATATAACAGTAATAAATATAATATATTACTGTGCAGCTAAACTGATAACAGATAAAGCCTTGTCACAAAAATAAAGAGCAATAAGAGGAAAGGAAGGGAAGAAATAAAATACCACCATGGAAATATTCAATAAAGAAAACTATAAGCAATAAAAAAGCATCACTATTAGAAGACTACAGAAGAGGGAACAGATCATCAAAAATACTTACATATATGTGATAAAAGCAGTGTGCAGTACAAGAACAGACCAGGACCTATCTGTGACACCTGTGCCCAATAATCAAGGAGCCACAATCCTCCCCACTAGCACCAGTTAGGGCCATCCACATTTGGACGATAACAAGTACACACACAATAAAGTACAATTTCCCTTAAGAGCATACAGAGATCACATTCAGTCTGAGGCTGGTTTCTCCCTTTCTCTCCAGATCCCCAATAAGACTCCCCACTGGCACAGCTATAGGGTTCATATCTCAGCTGAGTGGTCAAGCCAAAACCTCCAGCACCCTCTCTGTCCAACCAGTGCTTTGTGTCCCTGACCAAGTATTTGACACACACACACTTTTTGAGACTTGAGTTACATACAGACACACAAACACTCCTGGGGAAGGCTAGCACAGGTTCTCCAGCTATGCCCCCTTTTGCCCAGACTATATAGCAGTACCGACTCCCACTAGCCACTACTATCAGCTACTATAAAGGCCCTTACCAAAGGGTGTCCAATTCTATTGTGCAATGTTATTATTATCCAAATGGTAAGTGTGACTGAGACTTGAAGGCTATTTAGGAGTGGCTTACACAGCATCACCAAATAAATGGAAGTACTCTAAGAGCTTAAATTATCTCTACACAAAACAGGCACAGTTAAAAGGTGTAAATATATTTAATAATAAATAATAAAAAACACAAGACAATACTCATTAATTCAACACAATGACATTAGAGAGTTCAGAAATCACATGAAACACTTTAAAACAACATTATAGGACAGTCTGACATAAATATCGAAAACAGCTAGACTAATCTGGCTATATTCTTATCTATCTCTAAGAGAAATACTAAGATCTAAGATCCTACTTACAGAGCAAATCAAGTTTTCGTGAGCTGATGTGTTCAGATTTAGACACAAATATAAAATGCCAAATCTTTCTCTCTGAGAAAGTCTTAAATTGATAATACACATTACTACTGAGTCATTTCAGATTATATCATTCTTGACATTTCTGCTTCAGTTTCCCAGGCTCATAGAACTTAAAATTTAACATTTCTTTGTAATTTGCACCTGCCAGGAAGCCACAGCAATAAAATACACTTTACATGTGAAACCTAGTAATTATTTCTGTCTTAGGATAATAGAAAGAATTTCATGGCCCAGACATCCTGTCTCCAAGCTTGAGATCACATACAGTCATAAAATGCTTTACTTTTCGGCTTTCTTCCAGCAGGGTACACTGTGATTACATTTCTGAAGCTTAGCCATAACACAGTTTTCTTACATTTGTGAAACCAGCCTGTGGATCATATTAATATTTACAATGACATAGAATTATTTATGAAATTTTATCTGGCTGGGCTGGCAGCCCCTCAGTTTATCACACTATCATACATTATTGCTTATAATAAATGAAAAATATCAGCGCATGCAGAAAACCTAGAAGATATGCAGATAAATATACAAGACAAGATCAAAAAGAGCAATTCATTGATGACCCAGAAAGTTTTATAGAGAACTGGGAAACAAAATAAAATGAATAAAAACACCACCAAAATAGAAGAAATTGGTCTATATTAAATTGTCGAAAGCCGACAATGTTGAATCTGGCATTGTCGACACAAGAATAGCGAAAGTGCAGAACATCGAATGTGTAAACAGAAATCTCTGTAATGGGAGATTTCCCTTTACTTCAATATAGTGCAGTGTCAGAGTTGGTATATTTAAGTAGCGGGGGGTGTGGGGGCGCAGCCCCTCATGTGGGAGGTGCAGAGGGGCTTCCTCCCTGCTTACATCCTTTAAGTTTTTTTTGTTGTTGCTTTTATTTATTTATTTATTTATTTTTTATGAACATTCGATATTTTAACAGTGCAATCACTAAAGGTCAACCTTTAGTGATTCGAACTGTTAAATATTCAATCTTCTAATATAGACCCAAAGAAATAGATACATTTTGGAGAAATATTTATGAAGACCCTTGCAGAACATAACAAAATTCTGAATGGACAGAAAAATAAAATGAAACAGTAAGGAGTTTTAATGTAAAGGATATCAAATGGGATGAAGTAATGGTATTAACATCTTCACAAAAAGATTTAGCCCTGAGTAAGAATTACTTATACATGCATCCCAAATGGACAGCGACTTTATTAACAAGAGGAAAAATGATATTCATCTTTGAAAGTGAACCTGCAAGCAATCCTAAAAACTATGGGCCAATAACTTGCCTTCCACTAATATACAAACTATGTCATGGAACTGATGCAGACAGAGTATATAATTGTTTATGGAAAAAAATCAGTTATCTGAATAGCGCATAAGGGTAACAAAAGAAAGTCATATGGAACAAAGGATAATTTTTTGCTAAATAAAACGAGAATAGAGAATTGTAAAAAGTGGAGAATCTAATTACGACATGGATAGATTACAAAACAAGCATTTGACATCATCCTATATTCATGGATAAAGGAATGCTTACAAATTGATAAATTACATTATAGTGACAATGAAGCAGTGGCAAACTTCTTTGCAGTTTAGCTATGACAAAGGACAAATTATTATCCTTGGGATAAAAACTCTAAGGGGATACCCCAGGGTGATTCTCTGTAACCACGGCTATTTTGCCTTGCCCCTAACCCGTTGCCTTGCCCTTAACCCATTAAGCTGTTACTTAAGAAATTATTATCACGGTTACAATTTGGCAACCTTGTTTAAAGACTTTGGTCAATTTTTGTAGTTGACTAAAAACTGCCCAGTTCATCTGATGAGGAGGAGAAAGTGCAACATCAAGTGTTTAAAACTTTCTAAGATGATATAAGAATATAATTTGTCATGATAAATGTGCAAAAGCAACATTTAAAGCAAGAAAGTTGTATCAAGAAAATATCAGTCTGGGAAAGGAATGTAATATAAAGGAACTTGAGCATGAGGGAGTGTATAAATATCTAGGAATGTGTGAAAGATCGGCAATAAAACATGAACAAATATGAATAACTTCAGTATGAAATACTTCAGGAGACTAAAACTAATAGTGAAAATTTATTGACATCTACGGATAAAGTTCAAGCTAGAAACTAGTTTGCTCTTCCTGCACTAAATTACAGTTTTGGTGTGACTGACCAGCCCCAAAAGTATTGGATCTATTTGACAGGAAAACAAGAAAAATGCTTCAGGCTTATCAAATGATATTTAAAAATGTGTATACCAGGGTTATATCACACTCTGAAGGAGGTATGGGCCTCCCTAAACTGATTACGTGTATAGATTGGCAGTTGTGAGACTGCATACATATGTGCCGAACTCATCAAATCCAAACACAGTGAAAGTTTTAAAACATGAGGAGAAGAGGTCTAAGGTGACTTCTCTGCACTAGCATTTCAGTATCAAGTGGGTATGGAAATCCAACCAGAAGCAAACAAAAATCAGACAGCAACTGAATGTGCCTAAAAACAAAAGGAAGAATACAAGGAGAATGATCAGATGAAAAGGAAATAAATGTGGAAAAGCTTTAAATATCGTGACAGGAACAGAGCTCTCCTTCTTCAGTGAACTACGCTGAAGAAGGCTTGTAGCCGGAACCGGCATGTTTTGTTAATAAATGCTTTGGATTCTCTCATTATTGTGTTGGTCATTTTTGCTTTTGCTTCTGTGTTCTAGTCAGGTAGCATAGTCTGGATAGAGGCCTGCTGTTATCCAGACCAGGTTGTTCTGCTTGCTGAGTTTCCTGCATTTCTGGTAGCCATCGTCTGCTGGTAGTGTCTTGTCTTCGCTGTTGGTGAGAGTAACAGGGAAGCCTGACCTTCTATAGCATGATGATTGCTTGAAAGAGCAGGGGCTAGCAGGATTGGACAGTAATTCGAGTTTCTAGATTCTTCCATCTTTTCTGGTATTTAGACCCTGTATCTGCAGGGGGTTTTGCTTGTTTTTTCCAAGCAGAGGAGTGGTGATTCATCACTGTGACAAAGCAGAACTTGCCTGATGCTCCAGGAGCAGAATACGCTTTTTCTTACATTTGTTTCATTGAATTGCACTTCTTAACACTAATCGTTGTGCTGTACAGCTAATCTACTACATTTTGCACTGTTATAAAGCTGTTTTTACTCTTTCACTGCATTTTTCTACTCTTTAATACTGTTTTAAGTGTATTTTCATTGCTAGATAATTTCATTACTGTAATTGCATTTTTATTGAATTACTTAACTGTAAACTGCTTTTTTATACTGAAAGTTGTATTTTCTGTTTGTGAGTGCTCTATCTGTGCTTTTCTGTGCATTTTTGTGAGGCTTCTGTGTTCTAGTCAGGTAGCATAGTCCGTCATAGAGTCATAGAGTCATAGATTAGTACTCTGCTAACAGTCCGCGGGTGGCCATTTTAAGACTAGCCAGTTACCTCATGTGAGAATCAAATCCTGCACCTTGTGTTTCTAAGGTAAGCACCTTAACCTATACACCAACCTCCCACCCTTTGATAGAGGCCTTCTGTTATCAAGACCTGGTTGTTTTGCTTGCTGAGTTTCCTGTGTTTCTGGCAGCCATCCTCGGATCTGTATTAGAACATCGAAAGTTTAATAGTTCAAATCACTAAAGGTCGACCTTTATTGTTCAAACTATTAAAATTTTGAATGTTCACAAAAATAAGTAAAAAAAAAGAAAATCTAAAGGGTGTAGGCAGGGGGGCAAGCACCCCTGCACCCCCCACATGGGGGGCTGTGTCACCCACAGCCCCCGCTACTTAAATATACTAACTCCTAGACCGCACTACATTGAAGTAAATGGAAATTTCCCCTTACAGAGATTTCCGTTTACCTGTTCGATTTTCTGCACTTTCGCTTTTCTCGTGTCAACAGTGTCGGATTCGACATTGTCAGCTTTCGAGGATATAATATAGACCCCCATCCTCTGCTGGTTGTGTCTTGTCTTATCTGTTAGTGAGAGTAACAAGGTTGCCTGACCTTCTCTAGCATGAGTGGTTGGTTGAAAGAGCAGGGACTAGCAGGATTTGGTAGTAATTCAAGCTTCTCAGTTCTTACATCTTTTCTAGTGTTTAAGCCCTGTGTTTGCAGGATGTTGTGCTTGTTTGCTCATTGAGAACTGCCACTGTGCTGTTTAACCCATTGCGAGGTATCTCAGTTGCATTTTCTCCTTTACCAGCACTACTTTGCAACTGATGCCCTCCTTTGCAACTACTGTGATTTTATCCAGCCCTACTCACTCCTATAGGTATTCTGTTCTGATAGCACCCACTCTACCATCCCTTCCTCTCTTCCACAGATTCTGAGATCCATGGACGGACAAGTTCCTAGTCTGGTTGATATGGACATCCTGAGACAGTGTAGCAACAGACAACCATCTTTTTCTACCACCTAGGAACAGAATATGTGACAGATGCAATTACATTAAGAACCTAGAATCCTTTTTTCTCAATCACAAGCCAGTACATCTAGCACTGAGAAGGTTGTCTCCACAAACACTACAAGCACTACACTTCTAACACCATCCACACCTGTACAGTACATTCCTACATATGCGGAGGTTCTCAACAAAAACATACCTAAACAAGAGACCTCCAAGGCAAAAGCACACATGCACATCACAACCCACTGCAGCAAGCACCACATATAGTACACATGCCTGTGTCTCACAGCCTCTAAGGCCCAGCCACAAACTCAACATACTAGTCATAGGAGAGTCTATTGTGAGACACACAGATGTGTCCCTCACCAGGCTAGGCAAGGGGAAAGTCACGGTAAGTTGCTTGTCAGTTGCTAGAATCCACCATATCACTAAAGCACTCAAGTCTCTCAACAACTGATGTGAATTACTTGATATGTATCTCTCTGGACTATATGAAGAGAGACATTATTGAGCTCGCTGAATAAGTATCCCAGGTAGGTATGTCCTTAGCCTTAAGCAGCATCCTACTCAGAATGATGCCTCAGTACAAACAGAAAATGATGGACTTTAACAATTGGCTTAGTTTCTGGTGTCATTCCAAGGGGATCCACTACCCGACAGCCTGGAAGGATATAATTGACAGACCATGATGCTTTACCAGAGATGGCCTTCATCTATCTCCCCTGGGCTTCAGGCTTCTGGTAAAGGCTCTTACTTCCTCCAAACTGCCTTTATTAGCAAAGTCTTGAGGACAGAATTACCAACTACTTGTCCTACCATACTTTCAGACCCCAAACAGAGTGCTATGAAGCAAAAGGAAGTGGAGTTTACAATGACCATAGTGAAGTTTGAACAGCTGGAGAGACTGATGGTAAAAGAAATTGATCTTTTTTATGACACTAAACTGCTAGAAAAATATTTGGCTTCAAATATAACTCCCAGAGGTCTACATATAGACTGACTTCCAGCTGGAGGGTTTACAGAGGTAGAACAAGATTTATTGCTAGAATGGCATGAGGTTTCATTACAATGTACTTTGGGCTGGTTAAACATCCTAGTGAAAAGGAACTTGCGTACTTTGAAACAAGTTCAGCTAGAGATTACTAGCCTTGAGAGCTCACTAAAACAACAAATTTCTCAGCCATTTTTATCACAAAATTTGGTGACATTAAACAAAAACTGAATAAAGTGGAAGGAGAAAAAACTAGAAAGGGATATAAATGATTTTGTCAGTGGTTCTGTGTATTCAGTTCACTGTTTCCCTTGTAAGGGAAGGTCGCAAACAATTTTTTGTCATCTAGTCATGATTTTTCATATTCTTCACCTGAAACGTTTTCAACAAATAATGTCTCTTTTGAGATGCTGCCTAATGCAGGATCAGCTGGTAAGGAGAACCAGTTGAGTTCATTGCAGGGCTCTCATGGTTTTCAGTATAGCAGCAGCAAACAGAAAAAAAAAGGGAAACATTAATGTTTGGAAATTTGCAACACGTATCTTCACAAATTGTTGGTAATGGACTCAATGAAATTCAAGGTAGTAATGTTGATTGTTTAAAAATTGTTGATTTAGCCAATTTAACACTTTCTGACACAGTTGTTAAAGGGAGCTAAGTTTGTTCCCACTAAATGTCCCTCTCTTGCTAATGTACTTACTGAAGCTAATAAATTCTGTCACAAACTTCATTTGAAAGTGTATTTTTCTAGAGATACTCTAATTCACATGCAAAGAAATGTTTCATCCATATCTGAAAATTCTGAGGACTCATTGTTAGATGTATCTATATATGACTATGATGAAAGTTTAAATGTATTTAATTGCAGCACTGAAGGAAGCATTAAATGTAGAACTGCTTTTGTTACTGGTTATGGTCAACTTAAGATTCCTAGTCTACCTAATGTGGAAAACACCTTTTGTCCACCTAAACTGTCTCCAGTTGTTGCTATGTTTGAAAAATTGTTGTTGAATAACATTGAAAAAGAATTTAGTAAATTCAAATGTAAATGGCAGGAATTTTCCAAACTTCGTGGTCAGATAGGAGAATATATTTTTAGGGTAGCAGACAATGGTGGTAACTGGGTTATTATGGACAAAGCTGGCTACCAGAACATGGTAACTGAACTTCTGTGTGACAACAGAATTTATGTTAAGCTCCCTTCATAGGTTCATAGGTTAGTACTAAAATAGTTGTGTGATAACCCTTTTTTTTCACAGTTTAAAATTGAGTTAAGTGAACTATTAGAGCAGGGGGAAAGACTGGGGTTCCTTTCATCACAGTCTGTTAAGAAGTTGTTTGATGCCAATGCTCGAGACCCATATTTGTATGCTATACCAAATATTCACAAGAATGTGAGCAGGCCACCAGGGAGACCAATTGTTGCTGGCATCGGTTCTTACCTAGAAAATGTGGGGGTATTATTGGACTCTACTTAAAATGCATTTGAGTTCCGTACCAGCCCACATAAAGAATACACAACAGCTTTGTGTTCTAATGCAGAATATTGTGTGGAGAAAATAATATTTTTGAGCCACTTTGGATATTTCCTCTTTGTATACAAATATTACAACAGGTAAGGGTCTTGAAGCTATAGCATCAATACTGGATGAAGGACCTCACAGTGCCTACATTTTGGAGTTACTTGAATTTTGTTTAACACACAAGTATTTTAGTTTTAAGAAGGAATATTATTTGCAGATGAGGCACTGCTATGGGGGCTCCTTTTGCTCCCTCTTATGCTGTTTTGCACATGGGGGAGTATGAAAAGCGGTTTGTGTACAGCCATATTTATTACAAGGAGAAGGTGATGTTATATAGGCGATACATAGATGATTTGATTTTTATATGTAAAGGACCTCTATCTGAGTTTGAGAAATTTGTGGGGGATTTAAATTCTAACAGTCATGGTTTACAGTTTTGTTGTCACACAGACTTAAGTGTTATTAATTTTCTGAATGTCCAGTTTTTTGTGAATGAGATGGGAGTTATTCAATATGTTCCATTTAGGGAGAGTACTGCTGTGAATAATTTTGTGCATGCTACCAGCATGCACCCTGAACATCTCATTAAGTCATTGCCTTATGGTGAATTTAGAAGGGTATGGATAAATACTTCTGAGATGGCTTCTAAAAAGAAATCTCTGGCTGAAGTAGAGGAGAGATTATCAGCCAGAGGGTATTCTAGATCTATTCTTAATGAAGGAAATAATAAATTGTTGAATAATGTGGTAAATAGGGAACAATTGCATGAGAATAGTAAGTTTTGACATAGAATTCAATTTACTTCAAGAGAGGAGGGGACAGAAAATAAAATATTTTATGTTACTTGGTTTAGTCCCTTTTTAGACACACTCAGACAAGTGGTTACAAGGTTATGACCAATGAAAACAGCTGATGATAAGCTCAGCACTTTATTTCCACAACATGTGACTTTTTCTTTTGGTAGATTTTTAACCCTAAAAGAATTGTTGAACTATCCAATTTCCAACCAGACCCAGAATAGTTAATTAGGGTCTTTTCCTCGTGGGAGATGCAGTGTGTGCCACAGAATCAGAAATGTATCTAATACTATTATCAATGGGCACAGATTTGTCTTTCAAGCAAGGTTTAATTGTCAATCATGTGGTGTTATACACATTCTGGGTTGTAGATGTGATGAGGTTAGATGGTACATAGGTCAGACCAAAAGAAAAGTTAAGATTAGAATTTTGGAACATTTGGAAAATATTAGAAGGGGTAATATAGGCTTCAGTCCAGTGGCAGAACATTTTGTTGAAGCCCATTCGGGAAATTTTGATTCCCTGTTTTTAAGTGTATTAGCCCAACCATCTGGCAAATGTGGTAATGGTACTCTATTTGCTAATAATTTAAATCAGCTGGAGACTACTTTCATTTATAATTTTGGAACCTTGGTCCCATATGGATTAAATCAGGAGGTGGTGTTAAATTTTTGAAGACATTTCATTGATAATATGTCCATATAGGTATGTGTGTGAGTGTGTGTGTGTGTGTGTGTGTGTGTGTGTGTGTGTGTGTGTGTGTGTGTGTGTGTGTGTGTGTGTGTGTGTATATTTTTCATATGAGTACATACACACATTATGAGAAGTTGATGCTGCAGTTTTTATGTAAACTTGGTTGAATTTTTTTGATTATGTTGTTGCTGCAGAATTCATTATAATTGTATTGTTGTAATTTTGCTGTTGTTGAAGTTATATGGGATATGTAGTAGTTTTGCATGACTAAGGGATGTGTTTATATATAATGTGCACTGGTCACATTTAAAGTGGGATGCATAGACAAATTTTAAAACACAGTTGTTTAATTGCTTAATTGTTTAGTATATTTAAGCTTTAGAATTTGATATGTTGATATCCCTTGAAGGCAAAATCCCCAGGTACTAGGATTAAAGCTGTTTGGTACTTCAAATCTGTGTACACCTTTTGGATTTATTAGATTTTTATGTTTTTTCTTTGGTTTTGATAATTATTAATGTCATCTCGAAGGCAAAAAAATACAGCCTCCATGGGACCCGACAACATCCCAGGATGTGTCCTACATGAACTCAAACAAGAGCTCTCAGCACCAGTAGGCACCCTATTCAACCAAAGCCTGTGAACTGCCTTTGACCCAGCAGAATGGAGGACAGCCACTGTCATCCCTCTGCACAAAGGTGGAGCATCCACCGACCCAGGCAGTAATAGGCCCATCAGCCTAACTAGCCTAATCTGCAAAGGTCATGGAACGCATTATCATGGACCTTATAAACAAGGACATTGGCGACCTCAAAAACTTGATCCCACACAGTCTGGTTTTGTCAAAGGGAGATTATGCCTGTTAAACTTGGTCACCTTCTTCAAAACAGTCACCAAAGCCATGGATGAGGGCAAGACAGTGCACACCACCTACCTTGACCTAGCTAAAGCCTTTAACACTATTCCTCACTCAGGCATAATAGGTAAACTGTCCCAGTTAGGCATCAACCCATATGTTACCAGATATGTCACTAACTGGCTCACTGATAAAACCCATTCAGTCAAAATAGGAGAAGCTACCTCTAGTAGTAGACCCGTAATAAGCAGCGTACCCCAAGGATTGGTCCTGAGGACTAGCCTGTGGCTGACCAAGTTTGCAGATGACTGCAAGCTGGGCACAGCCATAAATTCCCCTAGTGATGTGAATATCTTCCAAGAAGGCCTTACCCAAACTAATGCAAACTAATGACTGGTGCCAGAATCATGGCCTGAAACTGATTCAAGGCCAAAAAATGGATCATTATCCCCTTTGGGGAAAACAGTGCCCCTACTAATTATCACGTTAATAACAATTTACTAAGCATGCAATAAGTCGTGAGGGACTTTGGCACCCAGGTTGATAGCAATCTGACTTTTTACCACCATGTTGCCTCCATTGTACAGAAGGCTTTCTACATGGCCCACCTCATAAGTAAGGGTATTTCATCCAGGAACAAGGAGGTCATAGCATCCCTGTACTCCTCCCTTATCAGACCCATTATTGAGTATAATTCCACCTCTAGCATGTACCTTGCCAAGCACATGCAGCAGTTGGAGAGACCGCAGAGTTTCCTGACCAGGAATATCCAGGGTCTCAAACACCTATCCTATATAGATAGGCTAAAAGCCCTGTCCCTATACTCAGTCTCATACAGACTGCTCAGAGGTGACCTGTATCTGGCATGCAAGGCCATCTCAGACTCAGCCTTAATGGAGTTGCTGTATATCCGTAAGTCAAACTACATGTGTGAAACCCACACACAAAGTCTCAACATAGTCTGTGACATTAATAGAACTTGTTGGTGGGATAGATTTGTGTCCCAATGACTCCCCCCTCTGTGGAATTGACTACCTCTCCATGTCAAGCAGAGTAACTCACTAGCCCTCTTTAAGAGTAACCCGGACAACTGGATGGGAAACAGAAAATATACCCCTGGGATCCCACCTGTGCCCCTGCTGGACAGAGAAAACAGGTGCTGACTTTGTGGGAACATGGGTGAAATTCTTGGCTAGGTTTATAAGGGCCGCCAGGTCAATAGCCTAGTATCATCCTATGAACCTATGAACCTATGAACCTATGCACCTATGAACCTATGCAGGAATGGTTAAGGACAGGTGAACTGAAACTAAAAGATGAATGGTGGTATAGGATAGTGGACAACAGGCATGTTAGTTTACAAAGTCCATTGAACATGTGGGAGAAACAGACACATGCAGGTTCTTTAATGAAGAACTAGAAACGGCCCCCCATCTTGTTGCTGGGTGTGATACACTCATGGTAGATGGCCTATATACTGAAAAGCAAAATAATGTGGAAAGACTTTTGCACTGGGGATTGTGCAAGCACTACAGTATTAAAGTAGATGGGATTTATTGGAAAATGCTGTTCTGAGAGACTGCTTTCCACTCTATCTGCAAATATACTGAACTGAGTATATTTTTTTAGTTTTAGAGTTTGTACTGTTAGTTGTTGCTTAGATCTCTGTTGAAACTGTTTTGTCCCATCCACCCTCCCTATTTGTGGCTTGTAGTTTAAATTTTGTGGCTTTTGCAGTTGCCCGCCCTACTGTAGATTTGATCTGGACACTCTCCCGGTCCCATCTCTTTACCACATTCTACCTAATAAACTCTTTCTGCACTTGCTTTTAGAACTGTTTAATTTAATTGCATTGTTTGGTCTAATATTGCTACATACTCAAGTGTGCTAGCTTGCATGCATTTGAATTGTTTTTACTACTTTTTCTGTAAAAAAACAAAACAAAAAAAAACACTGTAAGCTGTTTCCTACCTTCCTGTAACTAGTGCTCCAGATACAGATTTACTCTATCCAGGACTGTATGCAAGCTTCTGAGCCCGCCAAGCCTTTCTGTGTTGAAGGGAAGCATTCTAGCTTATCAGTGGGAGTGGTAAGCACTAGGTAACCTGTCTACTACATAAGGAGTGGTTCTGGCCGAGAAATTGTAGTTACTGGCCATTTGGGCAATCTCTTCCATCTCTCCCAACTTTCTGATTTGAAAGCCTGCATTTGCACTTGTTTCTGGCCTGTAACTCATCTAGTGCAGATACAGATTCTTAGTTTTAGCACTTAAATTTGCTTATTCATACTCAGCACTTGTTAAGAACTTCTAAGCACTAAATAAGCTACTAATTACTATAGCACTCAACCTTCCTCATCACCTAGAGGAAAACAGTTTTTGTACTTACTTTTCTGACTTGCTTAGAGAAAAACAGCTCTTTTGCTCACTTTCCTCACTTATCTAGAGGAAAATAGTTTTTTTATTCAGGCATGTCCAAGGGTCAGCTCCCAGTGTTCTCTCCTGTCTATCTGATGAATCTGGGCATCTTGAGGCAATGTAGAAATTGCCTCATGTACACAGACAACCCTTTCCTCCTACCACCCAACACTACAACCTGTGAGAGATGCACTTATCTAGCCAAACTGGAAGTAAAGCTCTGTCCAACCAAGACTGAACTTGACAGTCATGAGGAGAAGGTAAACATTTGCACCACACCACACTCATCACATGGTCTCACTAAATCTACACCACCAAAATCCACACATAGTAACACAAAAACATTCGCGGAGGCTCTCAATAATAATCTGTCTAAGCAACAGAGACCTCCAATGCAGAAACGCAAGCAACCTTCATCTCCCAACACAACCCAAATGACACATAGCCCACAGACCCAGTGTGCCACTCAAACACAGCCAATGAGGCAAAACAACGTACCCAACACACTAGTCATAGTTGACTCTATGGTCAGGCACACTGATGTCCCACTCACCAGGCTAAACAAGAAGGTTACTGTCAGCTACCTATCAGGTGCCAGGATCCACCACATAACCCACACCCTCAGGTCACTCCACAACAAGTACAAATATGACTCTGTCATTGTACATGTTGGTGTGAATGATCTGAGAAGTACCTCCCTGGACTACATGAAAAGAGACATGGAAGAGCTCTCTGATCTTGTAGCCCAGGCAGGTATGACCCTAGACCTGAGTAGCATTCTGCCATCGCCCAAAATGATACCGCACTACAAGGACAAAATGATTGACTTCAACAATTGGCTAAGCTTCTGGTGTCATTCTAAGGGGGATCCAGTATCTGTCTGCTTGGGATGACATGGTTGACAGACCATGATGCTTTGCCACAGATGGCCTGCACCTGTCACCTCTGGGATTCCGGAAACTGGCTAAGGCTTTTGCTGCCCCTATAGTGCCTTTTTTAGGCAAGGTTCAAATAACAAATTCACCACCGTAACAGGAACAGGCAAGCAAAAACTGAGGGTAATGCTACTCAATGCTAGAAGTCTAAATCTCAAAATGCCCTCACTCGAGACACTCCTTAAAATGGAGAACATAGATATCTATGCAGTGACTGAGACCTGGTTCAAGGCTCTAGAGAGCACACCTGTACTACCAGGCTATAATTCATACCACACTTTTTAGCCATGTAACTTGGACCGAAACACAAAGGTGGAGGTGTGACCATATTCATTAAGGATATTCACACCTCCAGGCTAGTTGTGCAGCATAATGCATCCAAGGTTATCCAAGTGTAACTAACTCTGGGCAAAACTGCAATCCAAATTATAGCTTGCTACAGATCCCCCACCATGCCCCAGGATTCCCACTCCTCTTTTCTTGATGTACTGGAAAATAATAGGGTTCAACCAAACACCCTAATAATGGGTGACTTCAACTACCCCACCATTAACTGGAAAAACTACTTGTGTACCAACTCCTTAACTCAACGCTTTCTGGAATTCATAAACTCCAATGCCCTGGATCAACTTATCCTCACTACCACCAGGGGCAACAATATCCTAGACCTAGTCATTACCAACATGAGTGACCGGTGTTCCACACCTGAGGTCAACTCCTCATTGGTCCAATCCGACCATAAGCTAATCACCCTTGATATCCACATCCTGCCCCCACCCCTTATTAAGGAAACCACGGTAAAACATTTACCCAAATCCAACTTCATGCTTCTTAAGACAGAAGTGGTGAACTTCATGACACCCATGCAGATGGACGATACAGTTACAACTGCTGAATCCTACACAAATGCACACAATAAGCACTTACACGAGTGCATGAATTGTGCTATCCCAAACAGAACCTAGATGCTATCCACCAAATAAAGGAAGCAAATTTGGTGGTCCCCTGCCATAAACAAACTGTACAACAGAAGGAAGAAACTGTTGCAAAAAAGAGTAAAATCCCATGAGTGGAGGAGCTCCCTGGTCAGCCTCAGTAAGAAGCTGAGATCCCTTATATAATCCTCCAAAGCTAGGTATGAAAACAAAATCACCACTAATGCTAAGGACAACCACAAAGCATTCTATAGCTATGTCAAGAATCTCGATGGCACAGCACAACAGCATGAAAATTACAGAACCAACTGATATTGCCAACATCCTGGCAGATAGGTTCTTTGCTAACTTTACCCCCCCTCACCCTCTAAAGGGTCCATATCTATACAGGGAGAATGCAGTGTCCCTGTAATCACAACTATGCAGGTAAAAGCTGCACTCTCTAAAGCCAAAAGCACAGCATCCATGGGACCGGACAACATCCCAGGCTGCGTTTTACACAAACTTCAGAACTAACTGCCACCCCAATTAAGCACCGTGTTCAATAATAGCCTCGCATCAGGTTTTGTGCCCACTGAATGGCGAACAGCAACAGTTATCTCACTCCACAAAGGGGGAGCCACCACTGATCCCAGGAACTATTGTCCTATTAGCCTGACGAGCCTGGTCTGCAAGGCCATAGAACATATCATCATGGAACTCATAAACAAAGACATTGGTAATCTCCAAACTTTGGATCCCACCCAGTTCGGGTTTGTGAAAGGCAGATCATGCCTCCTAAAGCTGATCGACTTCTAAGAGGCAGTCACCAAAGCCGTAGATGAGGGTAAGGTGGTTCACACAGGCTATCTTGACCTCGCCAAGGCTTTCAACACCATCCCCCATTCGGGAATTATAGCTAAACTCACTAAACTAGGTATAAATCCCTACATCACAAGATGGGTTGCCAACTGGCTCACTGACAGAACCCACACTGTAAACGTTGCAGATTCCAAATCTGACCTCAAAGCAGTGACAAGTGGAGTACCACAGGGTTCCATCCTGGGACCTCTCCTGTTTGGTATCTACTTCTCTGAAGTACAGGCTAACACAGAAGGCCTCTGGCTAATGAAGTTTGCAGATGACTGCAAACTAGAAGCCATAGTCAAGTCCCCAAATGATGTGGACATCCTACAGAAGGGCCTTGCTGAGACAGATGCCTGGTGTCAGAGCCATGGCCTTAAGCTCAATGCCAAAAAGTGCAGTGTCATCCCCTTTGGTAAAAACTCTGTACCCATGAAATACCACATAGGCAGCAATCTACTTAACACTGAATGTGTCACAAGAGACCTTGGGACCCAGGTGGACAGTAGTCTCTCCTTTGATAGTCACAACACATTGCCACAGTAGTCAGGAGGTCCTTCTACGTGGCACACCTCATCATAAAAGGGTTCTCATCCAGGAAAAAGAGGTCATTGTTCCCCTCTACTTGACACTCATTAGACCCATTATAGAGTACAATGCCCCTTTTGGAATGTACCTCACAAGACATCTGCAGCAGCTGGAAAGGCCACAGAAGTACCTCACAAAGAGGATTACTGGCCTCAAACAAATGCACTACACTGACCGCCTCAAAAAACTCCAGCTTTACTCTGTAGCATATCGCCTACTCTGAGGTGATCTCTGCCTAACATATAAAGCTATGTCAAACCCAGAGCTGTTGGACATGCTACACCTAAAGAAATCCCAATCCCTCCGATCTAAATGCTCTAGGGACCTAAACCTTGTCACCACAATAAAGAGAACATGCTGGAGGGATAGATTCCTGTTCCAGAGACTTCCCATACTCTGGAACAGGGTACCCATCTATGTCAAGTAAAGTTCTTCATTAGCACTCTTCAAGAAAAATTTTGATGAGTGGATGGGAAATAGGAAATACACCCCGGGGATCACTTCTGTGTCTGCTCGACAGTGGCACAGGAAAATAACTTTCTTGGGTGGCATAAGCCAGGGAATCTTTTTGGCTAGGCTTACGTAGGCCCTTGGGCCCATAGCCTAGTACCTACCTATGAACCATTGCACAGAATGATGAAGTTTCTATCAACCGGTACCAGCAGTTTAATAAATAGATGTGAGAAAACCAGATATAATAATCCAAAAAAAAAAACAGATAAGAGTTGGGGGGGGGGGGCATGGATTTTGTCATTTTAATATTAAAAACTTTGAATATTTTTCTTTCTGCTTGTTACGACAATAATCTGCTAACTTTATGGACAAGAAATTTTATTCCTAAAGGATTATTTGAGCTTTTATCCTGTCAGACTGTAAAAGCTATGAGTCACGTGAAGGCTTCTCTCCAAGTTAATTCTATAAAAGCTATGAGCCACTCGAAGGCTTCTCTCCAAGTTAATTCTATGAAGTAGGAATATTACAACAATTATAACTGGTATACCGGACCTCTCCATTAAAATAGATAATGGAAAATATTATGGACAATATGAAAAAGAAAGTAAGAAGCAAACTGGCAAGTTTGTGTGTTTCAATAAAGATGTTTCAGTAATGGATATTACATTTTTAACTCACCTGTGGACTACCTGCTGTATTCTATTTGATTATTTTGTAGCATATATTTTACAGTTATATTTTACAGTTCAACAGGCTTGTTGGCTGTTGGTGAAGCACCCTCCAAGAGGAAAAAATGCTGAGAGAAGAAGGGAGCCACTTTTGAGATTTTAAGTATTTTTTTCTCTGTTTATTTGCTAAGTTTTTTTGCATAGCTGCCTAGCTTGAGCATTTTCTGGCTTGTTAAACTTGATTTCTGTATTAGTAGCTGTATTTAGAGCACAACCAAAAGCTGTTTGCTGAATTTCCTGTTTGCACTTAATTTTAAATCGTTTTTTTTCTTAAAACTTGCATATTTTCTGTCCTTGACCTAGCACTCTTGTGTGGGGTCATTTACTGCAATGTTATAACTTGATATTACTTGTGAGCCTCTGCTATCTCTGAAAAAACAAAAACAAAAAAAAATCTTGCTTTTTCCAACTTTTCTGAGATTTAAAAAAGTTCAGTTACAGGCTTGCTATTCCTGAACTGTTTGTAAGTTTCTGTGAGGCCATTTTGCTTGGGCTGAAGGAGGGTCTCTCTGTTGATCAGTGGCAGTGACTAACATTGAGCAGCTTCCCTGCCCCTGTAGAGGTGGTTACTGACTTGAAACTGTAGTTTTATTGGCCACTAGGGATCATTTCCATAACTCCTTCATCTTCCTCTCTTAAAACCTAGTTGCCTCATGGTTTGGGCATCTTTTCAGGCTTGTTGGCTGTTGGTGAAGCACCCTCCAAGAGGAAAAAATGCTGAGAGAAGAAGGGAGCCACTTTTGAGATTTTAAGTATTTTTTCTCTGTTTATTTGCTAAGTTTTTCTGCATAGCTGCCTAGCTTGAGCATTTTCTGGCTTGTTAAACTTGATTTCTGTATTAGTAGCTGTATTTAGAGCACAACCAAAAGCTGTTTGCTGAATTTCCTGTTTCCACTTAATTTTAAATCGTTTTTTCTTAAAACTTGCATATTTTCTGTCCTTGACCTAGCACTCTTGTGTGGGGTCATTTACTGCACTGTTATAACTTGATATTACTTGTGAACCTCTGCTATCTCTGTAAAAAACAAAAAAAAAAAAAATCTTGCTTTTTTCCCACTTTTCTGAGAGTTAAAAAAGTTCAGTTACAGGCTTGCTGTTCCTGAACTGTTTGAAAGTTTCTGTGAGGCCATTTTTGCTTGGGCTGGAGGAGGGTCTCTCTGTTGATCAGTGGCAGTGACTAACATTGAGCAGCTTCCCTGCCCCCGTAGAGGTGGTTACTGACTTGAAACTGTAGTTTTATTGGCCACTAGGGTCATTTCCATAACTCCTTCATCTTCCTCTCTTAAAACCTAGTTGCCTCGTGGTTTGGGCGTCTTTTCAGGCTTGTTGGCTGTTGGTGAAGCACCCTCCAAGAGGAAAAAATGCTGAGAGAAGAAGGGAGCCACTTTTGAGATTTTAAGTATTTTTTTCTCTGTTTATTTGCTAAGTTTTTCTGCATAGCTGCCTAGCTTGAGCATTTTCTGGCTTGTTAAACTTGATTTATGTATTAGTAGCTGTATTTAGAGCACAACCAAAAGCTGTTTGCTGAATTTCCTGTTTGCACTTAATTTTAAATCGTTTTTTTCTTAAAACTTGCATATTTTCTGTCCTTGACCTAGCACTCTTGTGTGGGGTCATTTACTGCACTGTTATAACTTGATATTACTTGTGAACCTCTGCTATCTCTGTAAAAAACAAACAAAAAAAATGTTGCTTTTTTCCCACTTTTCTGAGAGTTAAAAAAGTTCAGTTACAGGCTTGCTGTTCCTGAACTGTTTGAAAGTTTCTGTGAGGCCATTTTTGCTTGGACTGAAGGAGGGTCTCTCTGTTGATCAGTGGCAGTGACTAACATTGAGCAGCTTCCCTGCCCCTCGTAGAGGTGGTTACTGACTTGAAACTGTAGTTTTATTTTCCCTTTTGGGTCTATTCCTGCTTCTTTCTAGCCCCTGCTATCAAGCACGCTTTAACGTGCTTTAGCGCGGAGTTGCCACTAGAGCAGCATCGGGCAGCGCCGGTTAAACTCTTTCTGGCTCCAGAAAGTCTGTTCTTCAATTTTTCCCTTAGAACTGCTCTGTTAGGAACCTAAACAGTTTACACCTACACTAACAAGTGCAGCACTTGTTCCAAATAGCTTTTTCTTCTCAAAAAGCTCAGCACTTGTCTTATAAGCATATCCCTTGTCTTATAAGCATTCTCTTTGCAGGTCAAGCACTCCTATATTATACAAATCTCTCACTATCAAAACCCCCCAAGAGTGCCCACTTCCCTGCTAAGCCCACTACTTTTCTGTCTCATACTAACTCATAATTCTTTCTAGCATGTCGAAGGGTCAGATGCTGGCGTCCTCTCTTGCCCAGTTGGTGAATCTGGGAATTCTGAGGCAATGTTACAACTGCCTCATGTACACGGACAACCCTCTCCTCCTCCCATGTAACACTAACACTTGTGAGAGATGCAGCTATTTAGCCAGACTGGAGGCTGAGCTCTCTCAACTCAGGACTGGCAAGACCAGGCAGGAGGAGAAGGTAACTACACACAACACAATACCAGTCTCACATAACTCAACCACACCACTGAATCAAACACATAAACACACTAAGACATACTCGGAGGCTCTGAGTAAAAATTTACCTAAACAGCAGAGGCCTCCAAAGCAGACACCCAAGCAACTGCAAACTCAATACACCACACAAACAACACATAAACAACAAAATCAGTGTGCAAAGCAGTCACTGCCCTTAAGGCCAAATACAACACCAAACATACTTGTCATAGGTGACTCCATAGTCAGACACACTGATGTCCCGCTCACCAGACTGAGTAAGGAGAAGGTCACAGTAAGCTGCCTGTCGGGCGCTAGAATCTGCCACATAACACAAGCACTCAGGTCTCTCAACAGCAGGTACAAGTACGACTCAGTCATTGTCCACGCTGGTGTCAACGACCTGAGACGTACCTCCTTGGTCTACATGAAAAGAGACATTGAGGAGCTCTCTGATTATGTAGCCCAGGCAGGTATGACCCTGACCTTGAGCAGTATCCTACCTTCACCTAGAATGATGCCACAATACATGTTCATAAAGGACACCCACACCTCAAGGTTGGTGGCAATGCATGATGCATCCGGCCCCAAAATCCAGACAACACCAAGAAAGGAGGGGGGGTGTCCATATTCATAAAGGACACCCACACCTCAAGGTTGGTGGCAACGCATGATGCATCGGAGACCATCCAGGTGCAATTAACCATAGGCAAGACTGCTCTGCAATTTGTAGCATGTTACAGGCCACCCTCTCAAACTCAGGAACCTCACATGGCCTTCCTGAAAACAATGGAGGGGATAAATGTATCTCCAAACACCATCATACTAGGTGACTTCAACTACCCTAATATAGACTGGGAACACTACTCAAGCCCAAATACTCTAGCCCAAAGGTTCCTAAAGATGATCAGCTTTAATAATTGGCTTAAATTCTGGTGTCATTCAAAGGGGATCCAATGTCTGTCTGCCTGGGATGACATGCTGGACAAGCCACGCTGCTTCGCAAGGGACGGCTTGCACCTGTCACCCCTAGGCTTCCAGATATTGGCAAAGGCTCTTGCCACCCCCATAGTGCCTTTTTTAGGCAAGGCTCAAATTCTAAACCTACCACCCTAGAACACAAAAAAGTAAAAAAAACTAAGGGTAATGCTACTCAATGCCAGAAGTCTCAATCTCAAGATGCACACACTCGAGGCCCTTCTCAGTATGGAGAACATCGATGTCTGTGCTGTGACAGAAACCTGGTTCAAGGTTCCTGAGAGCACCCCAGCACTAGCAGGTTTCACCTCATATCATGCGTTCCGGCCCCAAAATCCGGACAACACCAAGAAAGGAGGGGGGGTGTCCATATTCATAAAGGACACCCACACCTCAAGGTTGGTGGCAACGCATGATGCATCGGAGACCATCCAGGTGCAATTAACCATAGGCAAGACTGCTCTGCAATTTGTAGCATGTTACAGGCCACCCTCTCAAACTCAGGAACCTCACATGGCCTTCCTGAAAACAATGGAGGGGATAAATGTATCTCCAAACACCATCATACTAGGTGACTTCAACTACCCTAATATAGACTGGGAACACTACTCAAGCCCAAATACTCTAGCCCAAAGGTTCCTGGAGTTTATAAACTCAAATGCCATGAAACAACTAGTCACCATCCCCACAAGAGGAGAAAACATACTTGATCTCATCATCACGAACATGGGATCACAATGTTCAACACCGGAAGTATACCCCTCACTGGTGAGATCAGATCATAAACTAATCTCGCTGGAGGTCCTCATCCCGCCCCACCTGAAATAAAAAGACCACAGTGAAAAACTTCTCAAAAGCCGACTTCACACTTCTAAAACTAGTGTGGTCTCCTTTAAGGCCCCTGAGCCAGTGGTAAACATTACTCAAACCGCTGAATCACTTACAAATGCCTTCTACCAGCACCTACAGGACTGCATGGATCAGGCAATCCCAAACAAAACTAAGACTTTTTGTACCAAAGGCAAGCATCCAGTCTGGTGGACCCCAGCCATAAACAAGCTGTACAACAAAAGGAGGAAGCTACTACAAGATAGAGCAAAATCCTTGAAAGGTAAGACACCTTTGATCATTATAAGTAAAAAACTAAGAGCTCTCATAAAATCATCCAAGGCAAATTTTGAGAGAAAAATCACCAAGGACTCAAAAGACAATCATAAGGCCTTCTTTAGCTATGTTAGAAACCTAGGAGGAAACTCCCAGATATGCTCAGAATTAGTTCAAAATGATGTGAAGATTACTGAACCTACACACATTGCCAACAAACTGGCTGACAGGTTCAGTGCAAACTTCTCCCCCCCCCCAAAAGGAGAGATATCTATACCAGAGGATTGTAGCCCCAAACATCTCCAATGCCCAGGTGAGAACTGCTCTCTCCAAAGCAAAAACACAGCATCCATGGGACCGGATGGTGTCCCCGGCTGTGTGCTCCACGAACTCAATGAGGAATTAAACCCGCAGTTAGGACAGCTGTTTAATCTTAGCCTCACCTCAGTATACGTACCCAAGGAGTGGCGCAGCGACTGTGGTCCCACTTCACAAGGGCGGTGCCTCCACCGACCCTGGAAATTACCGTCCCATTAGCTTGACAAGCCTTATCTGCAAAGCCATGGAGAGGATCATAATGGAACTCATAAATAAAGACATAGGGAACTTGCAGACTTTGGATCCAACCCAGTTTGGCTTTGTCAAAGGCAGATCATGCCTTTTAAACTTGGTTGACTTTTTCGAGACAGTCACCAAGGCCATTGATGAGGGAAAGGCAGTCCGTACAGCCTACCTTGACCTGGCAAAGGCCTTCGACACAATACCCCACTCAGGTATCATTGAAAAACTCATCAGCTTGAATGTAAACCCATACATCACAAGATGGGTTGCAAACTGGCTAAGTGACAGAACCCACAGGGTCAGAGTTGCTGGAGCCATGTCAGACTCAAAGCCTATCACAAGTGGTGTCCCACAGGGCTCAGTCCTGGGTCCACTCTTGTTCGGCATCTACTTTTCTGAAGTACAAGCAAACACAAGAGGGTTATGGCTGACAATGTTTGCAGATGACTGCAAACTGGGCGCCATAGTCGAAAACACATCTGACACATATATCCTTCAGAAGGGCCTCACAGAAACGGATAACTGGTGCCAGAGCCATGGCCTAAAGTTAAATGCCAAGAAATGCATAGTCATACCCTTCGGGAAAAACAAGGTTACCCCTAGCTACCATATAGGTGGCAATCCACTGAGCACAGAAGAAGTCATCAGGGATCTGGGGACCCAGGTTGACAGTAGCCTTTCGTTTGACACTCATGTTGCTAAAGTAGTTAGGAAAACCTTCTACATTGCCCACCGGATCATGAAGGGATTCACATCTAGATCAAGGGAGGTCATCGTCCCCCTGTACTCATCACTCATTAGACCTATGATTGAGTACAATGCCCCATTCGGAATGTATCTGACCCGACACCTGCAGCAGCTGGAAAGGCCCCAAAAGTCCCTCACCAAAAGGATAAAGGGTCTCAAAAATATGTCTTATGCTGCCCGACTGAAAGAACTCCAGCTCTATTCAGTCTCATACCGCTTGCTCAGAGGTGACCTGTGCCTGACATATAAGGCCATGTCAAACCCTGATTTGATGAATATGCTTCACCTCAAAAAATCTAGATCCCTCAGAACCACAAAGGCGGGAGACTTAAACCTTGACATGGTTATTAATAGAACGTGCTGGAGGGACAGATTCATCACCCAGAGACTCCCTATGCTGTGGAACAAAATCCTGGTACATGTGAGGCAGAGCACCTCGCTGGCCTTGTTCAAGAGGAATCTTGACCAATGGATGGGGGATCGCAGATATACCCCAGGGATTACTTCAGTGTCACTGCTTGACAGAGGCACAACAAAATAATAGGCATAGTTTTATTCAAACTAAAGGGGTGGCGAAAGCCAAATAACTATGGGCTAGGCTTATAAATGCCCTTGGGCAGATAGCCTAGTATGAACCTATGAACCTATGAACCTATTAAGTGAACTAAGTGCATAAATTAATTTAGGAAAAGTAAGGTTTCCTCTTGGTTTGTTTTCGACCCAGTATAGGTTGCATACTGGGTTTTTCTGAGACTCTGAGGGATGTATTTCTCTTTTTGTAAGAAGCAAATTGACATACTAAAGAAAATAATCACAAAGCATTCTGATCAAATAGCAGCTATAGAAGAATCTGTTAATGAGATTGATGGAAGACAAACAGAATGAAAACCAAATAGATTTCCTGTTAAAACAACATGTTACTGGAGAAAGTGGGAGACTTAGAAAGTAGATCAAAAGGAATAATATTATAATTTATGGAATCCCAGAAGGATTGGAAAGTAATAACATGGTCCAATTCCTAAATGACTGGGTTCCTCAGGCATTAAATGTACCTGAATCTCTATCATTTGGAATAGAGAGAGCCGACAGGTCCCTGTCAAATATTCCCTTTTCAAAAAACTCATCAGGCACAAGACCTATAATTCTTAAATTCTGTCAACACAAGGTATGGCTTCCGATGAACGAAAAAGAAACCAAAAACTCACTGGTTGGATTCAAGACGCTCTCCACAAGATGCTGGAATATTTTTCCTTTTATTTACTGATAGACTTGAAGTGCGTTCAGTATCATGCACTTTCAGCAAGTGAATACTCAACTTCTTCAGAATGCAAAACAGTGGAGCCTTCCAAAAGGCTGCCTTTAATACATCAGTCAATTAACACTAATTAAAACATTTAAAAGGGCTGTTTTTCTAATTAAAACAGCATTGTAAACTGCAACCTATAAGAACAGTATGTAAAGACTAAAACAACCACCAGGGCTAGTCAATACAAAACATTGCAGGGTTTTTTTAGAACAACTTTAAGAAGTTAAAACACACAATAATTATTTTATTTTCATTTTCAAACTTATTTTCATTTTCAAGCTTATTTTCATTTTCATTTTCAGTTGCACGGTACTTCCTATTATTATTATTGTGTGTTTTAACTTCTTAAAGTTGTTCTAAAAAAACCCTGCAATTTTTTGAATTCTCTAAAGTTGCTTAACCTCCAAACAGTAGAGACTTGTAGAATGGGGGATGGTTTTGGACATAGGGGATGATTTGTATTAATTTTGCACACTAAATATTGAAAAAGCAACATACACAGTTTATATATTTACATCAGTGTTGTTACTTATACTGTGATGGATTCTAACTTTTAAACATTTTACTGTTAGAGCTTAACTGTATAGAATCTAGCATGTTTTGTATTGACTAGCCCTGGTGGTTGTTTTAGTCTTTACATACTGTTCTTATAGGTTGCAGTTTACAATGCTCGTTTTAATTAGAGAAACAGCCCTTTTAAATGTTTTAATTAGTGTTAATTGATTGATGTATTAAAGGCAGCCTTTTGGAAGGCTCCACTGTTTTGCATTCTGAAGAAGTTCAGTATTCACTTGCTGAAAAGTGCATGATACTGAACACAAGGTATGGACTTGATTCTGAGAAGTGCCTTATCAGACTTGATAATGATTATACTACCATAGAAATGGCTAAAAGAAAAGCATATGTTCCCTCAATCAAGAATCTGAAGAAATCTGACATCAAAGCATAAATTATATTTCCTGCCAGGATTGAAAGTTCTCTACCAGAAGGTCAAAGAATTTTCAACAATCTTGAAGAAGCTCTGGACTTTGTTAAGAAAAATAATTTGTTAGACAAAGTTGAATAATGGACTTGTCTTTACCCAGTCTGAAAAGACAAGGAACTAAAAGTACAATAGTCACCAAAGATAAAACTAGCAAGAAGTTTAAAGAAATGTAATCAGACTATTTTTCATATTGAGTCTTCACTATGAAGATTATCTCCAGGCCACTGAGGATGAAAAACATATAAAGTAAATTGCCCTTTTAGATATATATATATATATATATATATATATATATATATATATATATATATATATATATATATATATATATATACATGGGTCTACTTCACATGGTCGACAATTCATTTGATCGATATTTATTTGGTCGAAAATTCTTTTGATCAACAAGCAGTTTTATGTGGGGGGTTTCTCCCCCCACACCCCCCACACTCCCCTAACTATATATATCAACTCCAGGGTCACACAACATTGGGGAGGGGGGCAAATCTGCCTGTCGATCAAATGAATTGTTGACCAAATAAAAGTTGATCAAATGAATTGTTGACCATCTCAGGTAGACCCATATATATATATATATATATATATATATATATATATATATATATATCAAAACATTATACTGCTAATATAAAAAGATTTACACATATACAATAATAATCCTGAAATAATATAATAAGTGTATGTCTTATTGTTGTTACTAGACTCTGTTGAAGGGTGGAGGGTTCACATGCTTCAATTCTACTTTAACCTTTCCCATATACTTATAGGTTCATAGGTGTGTACTAGGCTAATGGCCCTGGAGCCTTTACAAGCCTAACCCATACAAGTGCTCAGGCATCATGCAGCCCAACATTAGTTCTCAGTGCTTCTATCAAGTAGAGCCACTGCAGTGATCCCTGGGGTGAACTTTCTATTTCCGATCCACTCATCAAGATTTCTCTTGAAGAGGGCCAGTGAGGTGCTCTGTTTGACATATATGGGATGTCTATTCCAGAGCTTGCGCAGTCTCTGGGTTATGAACCTGTCCCTCCAGCATGTCCTGTTGATTGTGGTAATTAGGTTGAGGTCTCTGGAGCATGTGGTGTGGAGGGATTGGGATTTCTTTAGATGTAGCATTTCTAACAGATCTGGGCCAGACATTGTTTTGTAAGTCAAGCATTAGTAGACGATATGAGACAGAGAATAGTTGGAGTTTTTTTAAATCTGTCTGTGTAGAACATGTGTTTAAGGACTAGGATCATCTTCGTGAGGTACTTTTGTGGCCCTTTCCAGCTGTTGCAGATGTCTAGTGCGGTACATGCCAAATGCAGCATTATACTCGATGATTGGCCTAATGAGGGAAGAGTAGAGGGAGACAATGACCTCTTTCTTCCTGGATGCAAAACCCTTAGTAATGAGATGTGCCACATAGAAGGACTTTCTGACCACAGTAGCAATGTGGTGGTCGAAGGACAGGTTGTTGTCAACCTGTATCCCCAGAGCTTTTATAATGCCTTCAGTGTTCAGTGGGCTCCAATTGAGGTGGTAATTAGTGGGAACTGAGTTTTTCCCAAAGGGGATGACGAATTTTTTTGGCATTAAGCTTAAGGCCATGGTTTTGACACCAGTCATTGGTCTTATTGAGGACTTTCTGAAGGATGTCTACACCACTTGGGGAGTTAATAATGGCTGTACTAACAAACCAAGAACCAAACCAAATAAATGAAAAACTTGAGTGGAGATGCAGGTGTCCAAAAAGACCAGTACCAACAGCTGAGAAATATCACCAATTGATTTATTAAAATCAACAAGCAGCAAAAATAGCAAGTGATAGCAGTTTATCGCTTTTGTCTAGGTAAAGACTTCTTCAGAACTGCTGGTACATCCACTATGTCACTAAAATACTCACAAAATCAACACGTGATCAAACCGACCAATGGAACACCAGTGTTGACTTTCAAAAAATGGCGTGAGAAACTATGTTAAAATCCAAGATACAAGCATGATAATACATTCATACAATACCCATAGAATTCACTAATGAATAACAGCATTATAGAAATACAAATATATGTTAAACTCAGGAATGTAAATGAAAACAAAGCATGTGTAAACTCCAGAACATTTAAACCACTTTGTATCTGCGATACTCACCCCTCAAGACTCTTTAACTTGAGAATGGGGGTGATGGAACTACTTTCATTAAGGCCTGGGGGAGATAAAGCATCACATGTAAGAATCCATTTGAGTTCCTTTTATTTAAATGATCCTCAGTGTAGAAATCCCTTGGATCACTGTCCATGTGGTCAATCACCACAAAGTTGAAAAATGCCCCTCACAAGAAGAGATGTGTCTGTAAAGAGCATTAGTAGAACTTTCTCTCCAAATGTCATTTAAATGCTCATAAATTCTCTCCTTTAACATCCGACAGGTCTTCCCAATGTAAAAAGCCTTACATTTTTGGCAAAGGGCCCTGTACACAACTCGCCTAGATAGGCAATTGAAATGCCTTTTCACTTCTATTTTCTTATGTCTAATAAAGAATGAATTACAGCACTGGATATGTTGGCAATAGTTGCAATGGTTGCACTTAAGCACATCCTTTGGTCTATTTGAACCCATATTGTTCCTTTTCATCTCCAATAAATAAATGAAACACATACCTTTCCTAAAAACAATTTTAGGTTTAGTACCAAATAATGCAACACCTTCTTTAATAGAGGTGGCAACTGGACAGAATTTGTTAACTACTTCAACAATTTCCTGACTATTCACTGAAAAGGTAATGACTATAGAACATCTGTAAGGCATCTCAGTTGTTTGAATACCATTGTTGTCATTTTGATCCATAACTGAGTCAACATGTGGGCCTTTCTGGATAGGAAACAAGGGTTGTTAAAAACCTTTGTTCCTTTTACCAAGGACTTCATCCTTGACAGACACCGATAGTTCCAAAGGGTAACCCCTTTTGTTGAACATGTCAAGAAACTTATCAGCAACAACAAGAACAAAACAGTGAGTCCCAGCTCTACTTTCCAAAATTATAAAATTTATTCAGCTCAAATGAATCTCTCTAGCGCCTCAGCCAAACAGCCTTTGTAGAGTAAAACAATGAAGCCTTAAAAAATTGAGAATATATACAGCATGAAGCAATAAATCAATTATACAATCAACTAATTAAAAAAAAAAGTATAATACACATTTAAAGTCACAATTCTATATGAGACTTTGCCAGTTACATTCTCTATTCAAACCATAAGGATGTAAAGTACCATATTTCATGATCAAAATAGAGTCTTTCTGTCTCAATATATTCTTTTGCCATTCTAAATTATTATAATAAAGGGGTACATGTTCCAGTATAGTAACTTTTATACAATCAATATTGCCATTATGTACAGAATTAAAATGTTCAGCAATAGGACTATTGAATTTGTTGTTCTTTACATCCCTAACATGCTCCTTAATTCTATCTGCTAACATTCTCTTAGTTTCACCAATATAATATTTATTACATGTACAAAAAATGGCATAAATTACACCTTTACTCATACAAGAGTATCTAGCTCTAGTGGTGAAATTTCTTCCGTTTATTTTAACCACCTCAGACACTATATGCTTACAAACGGAACAATTTCCACAAGGAAAAGTTCCTACAACTTTCATTATTAAATATACTGGTCTTAGGCTTCTTGTAAATACTATGTACTAAAAAATCTTGAATACTTTTACCTTTTTTGTATGATGTAACTAATTTAGTATTTTTTAATGAAATAATATCTTTCTTAATGAAATTCCAATACTTGATAATTAATTTATTAATAATATATGAAAAATTTGTATATTTTGTAACCAAGAACATCTTTTCCTCATTTGATTTATAAATGTTATAACTATTATAATGGTAACAATTATTAGATGTATTTACAACAATATTATTTTTAAATACCTTACTAAAACTATTTTTAACATTTACTGGATCATAACCTCTATTTATAAACACTTCAGCTACTTTAAGAGCTTCATCATAAGCTAATTTAATGTCAGTATTTAATCTTTTTATTCTAGCAAATTCTCCAGGGGCAGCTCGTGGCATAGGGCTGCCGGACTGCAGCCCCCTCAAAAATAAAAAAAGAAAGAAAAACAAATGAAAAATAAAAAAAAATTCGTGGACTTCGCGCATAGACCGAGTCCCGACTTATCGGTCTATGCGCATGCTCAAGGCAGCCCGGCCGTCCCCATAGGGGGACACAAGGAGACATCTCCAGACTGCAAGAGGAGCAGCAGGGACTCGGGACAGAGCCTTAGGGATCTCGTCGGCGTCAGGAAGGAGCATTGGGATCTTGCGGGTCTGCAGTATTGCGTGGGAAGGATGTATGTACGGACGTTCAAGGTGCCTTTTTATTTTGTAATTTACAATGTTTATTTGTGTGTGTATGGTGCTTGTGCTTTACTGGAGTGTGTGTGTGTGTGTGTGTGTGTGTGAAAATGCCCCAGGTGCTTATGGTGGTGTGGTAGGGAATGCCTCAGGCTTGAACCCTGTACCCTGTATGCAGGTGTTAAAGACTTGAGTTCCCTACCCACCACCATTTGTAAAAAAATTTCAGATTTTTACCTCATATTCGATCTGATCTGTTCCTCATAATATCTATGGTTTGTAAATGTTGCAATGCTTGATATTTGATGGTGTAGTAGTAGCATTGTTGCCTCACAGCTGCAGGTTCTTGGGTTTGATTCTTGGCTGGGGTTCCTTCTTTGTGGGGTCTGTATCTTCTCCCTGTGTTTGTGTGGGTTTGCTTTTGTGCCCTCCCATGTTACAAAGACATGTCTGCATTATTTCTTCCTGGGCCTCTGCTGAAAATTGTTTATTTGTTCCAAGTCAGACTGTCCTGATTAAAAATGTTAAATAAAATTGACAGGCATTTGAATTTCAGACTTAAGGGTTTCTGAATGTTTAATTCCTTGCGTATTTGATGGTGCAGTGGTAGTATTGTTGCCTCACAGCTATAGGTTTTCTGGTTTGATTCTTGGTTGGGGTGGCTTCTGTGTGGAGTCTGCATCTCCTCCATGTGTTTGTGTGGATTTGCTCTGGTGCCCTGCCATTTTACAAAGACGTGTCTGCAGTTTTAATCCCTGCTGAAAATTGGTTTTGTTCTGTCCGCAGTAAAATTGACAGGCATTTGAATATCAGACTTCAGGTTTCTGAATGTTTAATTCCTTGCATAATTGATGGTGCGGTGGTAGTATTGTTGCCTCACAGCTATAGGTTTTCTGGTTTGAGTCTTGGTTGGGGTGGCTTCTGTTTGGAGTCTGCATCTCCTGCCTGTGTTTGTGTGGATTTGCTCTGGTGCCCTGCCATTTTACAAAGATGTGTCTGCAGTTTTAATCCCTCGTCTCTGCTGAAAATTGTTTTTGTTCTGTCCGCAGTAAAATTGACAGGCATTTGAATTTCAGACTTCAGGTTTCTGAATGTTTAATTCCTTGTATAATTGATGGTGCAGTGATAGTATTGTTACCTCACAACTATAGGTTTTCTGGTTTGATTCTTGGTTGGGGTGGCTTCTGTCTGCATCTCCTCCCTGTATTTGTGTGGATTTGCTCTGGTGCCCTGCCATTTTACAAAGACGTGTGCAGTATTAATCCCTGCATCTCTGCTGAAAATTGTTTTTGTTCTGTCCGCAGTAAAATTGACAGGCATTTGAATTTCAGACTTCAGGTTTCTGAATGTTTAATTCCTTGCAGATTTGATGGTGCAGTGGTAGTATTGTTGCCTCACAGCTATAGGTTTTCTGGTTTGATTCTTGGTTGGGGTGGCTTCTGTGTGGAGTCTGCATCTCCTCTCTGTGTTTGTGTGGATTTGCTCTGATGCCCTGCCATTTTACAAAGACGTGTCTGCAGTATTAATCCCTCGTCTCTGCTGAAAATTGTTTTTGTTCTGTCCGCAGTAAAATTGACCGGCATTTGAATTTCAAACTTCATGTTCTTCAGAATACATAGTAGCACAACCTTTTTTCTAGCAATTTTCTAAGTTTATAAGATGAATATTTTAAATTTGTCCCTATTTTTGGGACTGTATTCCCCATTATTGGCTTCGTCCAGGTTTTGTGCTAAGGTTGACAGCTATGGCAAGAACTGAATTCACTAAATATGGACTGTAGAATTGTGCATATTTACTGATAAAGGTGCACTGTAGAATTGTGCATATTTACTGATAATGGTGGACTGTAGAATTGTGCATATTTACTAATAATGGTGGACTGTGGAATTGTGCATATTTACTAATAATGGTGGACTGTAGAATTGTGTATATTTACTAATAATGGTGGACTGTGGAAGTCTGAGTAGACTTTTTATGATAAATGTTCTCAACTGGGCAGTTTTGCCATTATGGGTGCATATGTTTTGTTTCATTGCTTACTGGAAAAATGTTCAAAACAAATTTAAAACACCCTCTAACAAGTGTACTGTATTGTACAAGGAATATAATTTTAGTACAATGAGGAAGGTGTATCAAAGAGCACATGTATGTTTCATATGCAAGGGGCCTATGATTCGAAAACAGCCCAAAATTAATCTTTATCTGCCACTGGCAAAATGTATTTTCTTTGAATGTGGGTTTCAATGCTGTTTCAATGAATGTGAGTTTCAAGGGCAGAGAAGTTTTAATGCTAAGTTTTCATTGTGAGACTGCATTGCTTTGTTTAACAGATGACTTAATGTTTGTGCTGTAAAATACAAAATAAAACTTTCAAATGAAGTCCAATCATTGAAGTAAAGCAGTATGCACATTAGTGTTTATGGTAAATGGAGTGAAATAGCCAAGTAATGGTTAATTGGAATGGCTGCAGAGGCTCCAGTTCAACCATTATTTTGTCAGGGGAAGGGCAGCAAACTCAGACAGGCCCAGCTGAACTATACCTCCCAACTGTCCAGATTTTCAAAGAATGAATAGATTTTTGCTTCTTATTTTTGGTTTGTTGTTCATAAAATTTGTAGTTTTAATTCCTAAATGATTTGCCAGAAGTCACTAAATAATAAGTTTCAGACTTCATAACCTTCATAAAAATGCATGTTAAAGTAAGAGCCGTTCTATCAACTGTCTCAATTTATACAAGAGCAATTTTTAGTTTTGTTTATATGTGCCCCCAATATATTTGGCCTTGTTCAGATTTACTGCATTAACAGGTTGAGAGGTACATGCAAATAAATTGCTTTATAGAATTAGGCATAGCCAACCTCTCAACTGTCCCCAATTTTTGGCTCAAAATGTTGCTCTTCCTCCTAATAATCCCTCCATAAAATAGCAATTTTGGAAGAAAACATGGAGGGTTTACAATTAAGAAATAACTGTAATAATCAAAGTTATAGATTACTTGAAATGCATGTAGATTCTTTTATTTTGTCAGCTGCTCAAGGTAGCAGTACTAATATTAAAGTGTCCCTTCTTTGACAGGTAGAAGCTGTATTGTGTGTCTATTTTATATTTTTGCATCACATTTTTGGTCCATTTTTCATAAAATTGTGTTTTTGGCAAATTAGTGACAAATCACTAAAGACTGAAGTTAGAAAATGACAGACATTTGAGTTTCAGATTTTATACCCTTCAGAAAATTCATACTAATGCAAGACCTATTCTATTATCTTTCTAAGTTTATTAGAGCAATATTTAAAAATTGTCCTTATTGTTGTGCCTTTGTCCCACTTCTGTGTATGGCTTTGTCCAGATTTCTTGCTCTTGAAGTTGAGAGGTATGACAAATGTGTCAGGGCCATCACAGTCAGCCAGAGAGATTTCAAATTGTGACATGCTTGTTGCACCCCACTCCCCATGTAGTGACTCTGGATGTGTCCAAGCAAGGCAAGGAGTAGTTGTATCTACCTTGGATGGGGAGGACACACTGCATAAGTACTACAGTGGCTTTTCATCTGTCCTTGATTTTGCAGAATGGTCTGGTTTCTGTCATATTTTTGTACTGTTGATTTATGCTTATTACTCAAAGTGCCTGTTGCTCTGTGTTTAAGTAGCAATGCTTTAATGACCATAAGGTAAGCTTGTCTGACATCGTAAGATGCAAGTAAGCTTTAATAAGCATACTGTTAAAGAATTGCCAACATTGAAAGCCTTTCTGTTGTTGCCATGCAGAGAATACTTGACTAGATAATGTATAAGCCTTGGGTATTAAAGGACAGGATTCCATTATTTAAAAAGCTCATTACACTTGTTGGAGACTTCCAATCATCTCTACAGGCTTTACCCGTAAACTAAACAGAATGCCAATCATGTGTGGTCCATAACCTGTACAGTAATCCTTTAAGCAATGTATCTTGAGCTTGTTTCTTGTTTGCTTTTCATTTTTTACTTTTATCATGCTTTCCCCATGAAACAAGTTGTCAGGCAGCAGGTCTTTTTTGGATAAGAAACATTTTTACAAGTGGGGGCATCACATAGATTTCTACTTTCAGCATGTTGCTTGGTACTTTAATAAAGCTGAATATATTATAATTAGAACTGCAGTGCAAGGAGAAGTGGTTTGAGTTGAGTGCTTCTGGTTTTTCTTATACTTGATTTTGACAGGCATTCCAGTAATGTATTTAAAAAGTAATTTATTTTTTCATGCCTCACAACCTTTTGTTTCCATCTAGATATTAAGTAAGCTGTCATGCAGCCAATGCATTGAAATATTTTTATTCTTCTACACTTATTTTTGTCTTGATTGGACTTTCATAATGATGGTTTGCCACCCAGGGCAGCGTATTTAATTAAAGTTAGTTTTTTGTGGTTTTGTGCATAGCTCCTCCCCTTTATGGTTGACCACACCCCTTCCCTTTGACCCCGCCCATTCAGCGTCTCCTGCAGCCCCCCTGTGATTTGAAGTCACCAGCCGCCACTGAAATTCTCCATAAGGAATAGCTATTAAAGTATGTGAAGGGTGGCAACTGTTGCCCCACATCTTCCAACTAATTTCATCAAATTTTCTATAAATGCCAGTATGTATCAAATGGCCATTACTTCCTTCAAGAGAAATATCTAGAAAATGTACCTGGCAACCCAATTGTACATCACTAAAACTAATACCAAAATTATTATTATTTAATTCATGAATGAACTGTGCAGATGCATTAAGGCCACCTTTGCAGATGAATACAAGATCGTCGATAAATCTATAATACTTTATAACATTGTTCTTAAAAAATTGTTGTCTATACAAGAATTCATTTTCAAACATTCCCATAAATAAGTTCGCATAGGCTGGCGCAAAAGCAGCTCCCATGGCTGTGCCCATCAGTTGTTTATACAAAACGCCATTGAATTCAAAAATATTGTTAGTTAAACAAAATTCAATTAGTTCCAATATGTAATAAGTTTTAGGACTATCACCTAAAAAGAATTTTATGGCTTCTAAACCCAAAGTATGGGAAATATTTGTATAAAGACTCACTACGTCAACAGTAATAAAATACATTCCCTCTGTCCAATATATACCTTTAATTTTTTGAAGGAAATCGTAGGAGTCTTGAATATACGAAGGTAACATCATAACCTTTTTAAGTAAGATTTCATGTAACAAAGTACAAAGGTTATAAGTAAAATAGCCATAGGCTGAAACAATAGGACGGCCAGGTGGCCTATTCAGATTTTTATGAATTTTAGGCAAACAAAAAAATTTTGCCACTTGTTTTTTATAGTTATTTTACGATCAACATCTGTCTTAGTAAAATAATGTAACCTAATGCCTTTCTGTAATAGAGCATTAAAATCAGCTTCCGCCTTCTTTAAATATGCTATATTTGTTTCACAATAAACAGTTTTGTTGTCAAGATGTTTCATGCACATACTATAGTAGTCACAAGAGTTTAATACAACAAGTTTTCCCCCTTTATCTGAAGGTTTAAACACTATGTTATTATTCTTGCTTAATAGCTGTAATTTATCCCATTCCATTTTTGTTAAATTATAATAATGCTCTTGACTCATGAATTCTTCCAATTCTTTATCCAGCATTATGTTTAGTAATGACTCAAATGTCTGTATACTGGGATTTCTACAGGGAGGCAAGAAACAACTGCTGGCTTTCAGCATATGTATATCTAATAAACCGTAAGCATTACTTACACTTTCATCATCTGATAAGCAGGAATAAAAACTCTCATCACTTTCTATATCACTATCAGATATTAGTGTAGCAAAACAATTAACATCATTACTAGAGCTGTTATTTAATCTAAAAAAATATTCCCTTAGATGCATTTTCCGGCATAGCTGAAATAATTCAACCTTTAACTCATGTTTTTTAGGAAAACAGGTAGGTACAAATTTAAGGCCTTTTTCTAAAATAGATAATTCAATACTATCAAGTTTATAACTTGACAGATTAACCACATAGCTATTAGTTAAAATATCACTATGTAAATTATGTCCATCTACCTTTTTTATATTGTCCATCGCCCGAGTCTCTATGGCGTTCTGCATTAGTCCATCCCCTTTTCCTGGAGTTAACATAATGTCCATTGGATTCTGGATAGGTCTTTCGAAAGGCTTCCGAATTGGCTGCCCCTGGTAATTCGGGAAAACTTTCCCTGTCATCTTCTTCCCACGATGATGCTCCGCTTTCTCCAGACAGGAAACTTTTATTGTTTTTAAATTGTTCCGAAACCGGATTTCCTTTTTGAAATGATACACTCTTTTTTCGGCTCCTCTGGTGGTTAGGGAACACAAACGCCCCCTTGTGTTCGTAGTCTCGTATGTCTCTAGTTAGTTTTGATTTTTTCCGATCCACCAAATCCTTTTCATAGTTGGTTAACTTCATATTAATACCTATAAGAAAGTTCTCTAATGTGGAATTCGAAGTAATATTGACTAGTTGTTCACAAACCTGTTTTGTTTCCGCAACAAGTTTATCTTTCTTTATATTGTCTCTTTCAATTAAAATAGAGACCCATTCTACACTGCACCGATGTGCAGCTGCTATCCACCGTTCATGAAATTTGAGCTCTATCTCATCAGTGAGATCAAACGGTGTAGATGGGTTTTTGATAGACCTCAAACCCCATGGTGTGATATCTAATTCAATGTACCTTTCTAGGCTGCCAATATTACAAAAGGTTGATGTCTCCTTGAAAATTAACTTCTCAAGTTTGGAGCACAAGTCTTGTGCATCCGGATTATCAGGAATGATATTCTTTTTGCCTATCATGGCAAATGGATTGGTAGTAGTTCTTTTTCGGGAATTTTCCCATTTTTTCATAATGCCCAAACCTGAGCCTCCTAGAGCTTCGGGTGTTACGTTCTTCATACCCGACGAATCAATGTCATTAGTAGGTATAACATTAATACGGCCATTAGTGTCACCATTACGATGAAATATTTCCATACCAGTTTCTCTAAAAATCCGTGGAAAGGAGCACATGGACTCACTAGTCATAATAAAAAACAACAAGAGAAGGAAATACTTATCAGCAACAACAAGAACAAAACAGTGAGTCCCAGCTCTACTTTCCAAAATTATAAAATTTATTCAGCTCAAACGAATCTCTCTAGCGCCTCGGCCAAGAAACTTGTCTGTCTCCTGCCCACATGTGGTGTCATCTAACACCATACGAGCCAGTTGTACAAATTGCCCTTTCACTACTGCTCTTTTTTGAAAAGCGGGTGCCAACTGTTGTAGTGGAGATAGGAATTTGAAAAGGTCTTTTTACGATAGATGTTAGAACAAAAACACTCCCTGCCATAATCCTTACTAACCATAACATCTAAGTAGGCTATTTGGTTGTGGTCAAAGGTATGGGTGAATTTCAAAAATGGGGTAGTGTTACTGATGTATTCCAAGAACTCATTCAACTTCCTGACTGAGTCATTCCATATTAAAAAAAAAAATCACCAAAAAAATGGATGTAGAATGACCAGTTGCTCGCAAATGAACTATTGAGAATAAAATGCCTCTCTCAATATGTCATAAAGAAATTGGCAAAGCTAGGAGCACAAGAAGATCCCGTTGCTACTCCAATTGCTTACCTGAACAAATGCCCTTCAAAGTATAGGTAATTGTTACTCAGGACAAGGTCCATCAGTGTAATAGCAGTATTAATGCTATTTTGATCCAAAAAACAATGTCAAAGAGTATGCTTTAGACCCAGTCCAATCCCTCTCTATGGGGGATAACTGAATATAGGTCTTGGACATCGATCGTTACAAAAACACAATCTTCCAAAAATTTAAGCTGTGCTAATCTAGACAGGAAATCCTGCAAATCTTTATTTATATGTTTTACATGACTTGTAGATGGTTGTAGTAAACTATCCACATACTTGGTTATGTAAAATGTTTTACTTTAACCAGCATCCACTATAGGTCTCATAGGTGGATTATTTAAATCCTTGTGGATCTTAGGGATTCCAAAAATACTAGCTACCCCTGGAAATTGGTTATAAAAGTAATCATGAGTATCCTTGTCTATCTGGCCCTGCATGATCATGTCATAAAGACAAGCATCTATTTTGGAAAAAGCAATATTTAATTTATTCCTTGAGATTTGTATGCACCTGTCAGATAGTAACATATCTAACATCCTACTATTGTAATCTTCAGTGTCCATTATTACTCATTCAGGAATTATTGATAAACTCAGCACACTAGGCATCAACCACTATATCATTAGGTGGGTTGTAAACTGGCTCACAGATAGAACCCACAGTGTGAAAGTAGCGGACTCCAAGTCAGACTGACAGCCAGTTACAAGTGGAGTCCCACAGGGATCTCTCCTGGGTCCTCTCCTGTTTGGCATCTACTTCTCAGAAGGCCAGGCCAAGATGGAGGGACTCCGGCTGACCAAATTCAGAGACGACTGCATGCTGGGAGCCATTATTAGTTCCCCAAGTGATGCAGAAATCCTACAGAAAGGCCTCAGTGAGACCAATGTCTGGTGTCGAAACCATGGCCTTACGCTTAATACCAAAAAATGTGTCATCATCCCCTTTGGGAAAAACTCAGATCCCACTAATTACCACATTGATGGTAGCCTACTGAACACTGAAGGCATTATAAGAGATCTGGGAACACAGGTTGACAGCAACCTCTCCTTCAACCACCATATTGCCACTGTGGTCAGAAAGTTCTTCTATGTGGCACATCTTTACATCCAGGAAGAAAGCGGTCATCATCTCTCTCTACTCTTCCCTCATTAGACCAATCATCGAGTATAATGCCCCATTTGGCATGTACCTCACTAGACACCTACAACAGTTGGAGAGGCCACAAAAATACCTCACGAAGAGAATCCTAGGCCTTAAAGATATCCTCCATGGACAGACTCAAAAACCTGCAGCTATTCTCTGTCTCATATCATCCACTAAGAGGCGATCTCTGCTTGACTTACAAATCCATGTCTGACCCAGTGCTGTTAGAAATGTTACATCTAATGAAATCCCAATCCCTCTGCACCACACACTCTAGAGACTTCAACCTCATCACCACAATAAACAGAACATGCTGGAGGGACAGGTTCATAACCCAGAGACTACCGATGCTGTGGAATAGACTTCCCATACATGTCAAGCAGAGCACCTCACTAGCTCTCTTCAAGTGAAATCTTGATGAGTGGATAGATGATAGAAAGTTCACCCCAGGGATCACTGCAGTTGCTGTACTTGATAGAGGCACTGGGAACTAACAGTGGACGTCACAATGCCAGGGCACTTTTATGGGCTAGGCTTGTAAAGGCCCCGGGGCCATTAGCCTAGTACACACCTATGAAACTATGAACCTTGGTGGGAGTGGGTAGCATGGAGGATTGGTTGTTTCTTTCCCTTATTTTGAAATTAATCTCTATTTGTTTTCTTTCCTACATGTTGTCTGCTTGGTCTGTTTTGTGTCCTGCATGAGCTCTGGGCATCTTGAGTTTCCCACTAGAATACAGGAAAGCTTCATTCCTCTTTAGGTTCGCAAGCACAACCAACTAGGAGTTTTAATTGGCAGCTAAAACAACAGTTTGGAAGTGCAATTAATTAACATGACCTTTGTACCTTCTGTACTCCTGATCACATGACTGAAATAAGCTTCAATGGAGCAAAATAGGACTGCTTTGAAGGCATACAGAAGCAACCTTGCCATAAATATGACATTTTCTGAACTGTGTGAACAAAGTTTGACTTTTATTAGCTCACAAGATGTTTTTGCTGTCATTAAAGCTGGGAAAACACTTATGGACTAGGGAACTGTACTTAAATAGGTAAAATATACATTACTAATATATACAGTATATATATGTATATATATATACACACACACACACACACACACACACACACAAAATAATATATATATATATATATATATATATATATATATATATATATAGATAGATATAGATATAGATATAGTTAACTGACAGAACTGATCTTGTTATGAATGAATCAGAAGGAACTTTTATCCTAAATAGTGAAGATTTGTCAGATCTAGTGTTTACAGTAACAATGAGGCATTTTTTTTATGATATGAATGTGATTCTGGTATATATAATTGAGGGAGGATAAGATCCTTTTGCAAATTACTCAATTAAAAGGAAGAGGAAATAAGAAAAGAAGAGAGGAAGGAAAAGAAAAGAGTGGAAGAGAAGAGACAGAAAAAGGGGGTGGTAAAATGAAGAGAAAAAGGGAAAAGAAAAGGTAAAAGGAAGAAAGAAAGGGAAGATAGAAGAAAAAAACAGAAAAAGGAAAATAAGGGAAGGAGAAAAGAGGAAGGGAAAAGAAAGGAAAATAGGAAATGGATAAGAAGGGAAAAAGGAAGGAGGAAAGAAGGAGGGGAAAGAAATGAAAGCAGGAAATAGATAAGAAGGGGAAAAAGAAGGAGAAAAGAGGAAGCGTAAAGAAAGGAAAACAGGAAATGGATAAGAAGGGAAAAAGGAAGGAGGAAAGAGGAAGGGAAAAGAAAAAAACAGGAAATGGATAAGAAGGGGAAAAAGAAGGAGGAAAGAGGAAGGGAAAAGAAGGGAAAACAGGAAATGGATAAGAAGGGAAAGAGGAAGGGAAAAGAAAGGAAAACAGGAAATGGATAAGAAGGAAAAATGGAAGGAGGAAATAGGAAGGAAAGGAAAGGAAAACAGGAAATGGGTAAGAAGGAAAAAGGAAGGAGGAAGGAAGGAGGGAATGGGAGAAAAGAAGAAAGAGAGAGGAAGAGTAGAAGAGGAGAAGAGGAGAAGAAAAGAGGGGGAGGAGGATACATATTTCTGATTACAGGATTTAAAACAGAATGCTTCAACAGACAATAGTCTAAGAGAGAGATTTATATTTCTTTAGCTTACACTGTTTGCCTGGAAAGTAAGATTTGGAAAATCTGCACTTGGCATTTAAATACATTCAAATGCCATTTTATGCATCACAAAATATTATGAAACAGTGTGATATTTCCCATTCTATAATAGTATGTTATATATATATCTTATTCATTGTAGCTGTAGCACATTTATATGTTTCATACTAGAAATGTGTTAACTCCTATAGATGACTGGTAGTTGATGGTTGTTGATGGGGTTGTTTCTGTGGTCAAAGTTATACAGTCTATAGATTCTACAATTGGCTATGGTCCCTATTACGTCACCTATACCAGATTTATTTATTTATTGTTGAAATATTTGCTGAAGTAGGGGCAGCTGTATACAGACAATGGTGGCGGCAAGTCATTATCCTTTACCCATGCTTCAAGGACTGTGGCAACTTTACTTTTGTGGGGATGCAACAATTTTCCAAACAAAAAATGTATTATTAATGTTCCTAATATTGACATTCGTGGGAGCTACATAGAGTGCCACTATATGGGGATGGTAGAACTTTCAACCTGCTTGAGACTCTGTCAGGCAATTATCAAATGTTGCAAAGGGTTTGGTATAGAGATTCATTTTCTTGTATTAGTGGATGCGAGCTATATTGTCTAGATGCATATAATACCATTCACATTCTAAATTTTTCCTGGCAGGTTAATTCCCTTTTCAGATGGATGTTTGTTTAGAGGGCCATATTATTCATGGTGACCAATGTGCCTTAGTTGTAAGCAATTTATGAAACCTGACATTTTTCATGTTAATATATATTCAAAGATTAACTGTGCTATTATTTATGAAATTATTTTTTAAATAGGAGCATTATGTGTTCGAACATATATGCACAATATTAGACCTCTGAGACTGACGTCATCTCTCCCCTGCTCATTATAACCCTATATAACTATGCCTAAACTTGAAAATCAGAAGTCTCATTAGATACCTTACTAGAATTTGTTTTAAGGTGGTTTATGAGAGATTGTTCTGTTGCATATTTTTCTCTTCATCCAACTCCTTGGCTCCTCTGCTTCTCAGAAGTCCAGTATTACTGAAAATTTGGATTTAGTTTTAGACCTAATGCTATTAACTACATATATTTCTGAATCAAAAAATGTTACTATTAAATGTTATTTACACGGAATAATGAAACATAAAACATAGATTCTCTGGTCTGAATAATATGAATATTTTGCTTGTTGTAGCACTTAGTTTTACAGATTACAATAACAAAGGGATTTAATGCTGTGTTATAACATTCTGTATCACAAAGGCAGATTATTTCTTACATTATATAGTTTTATTAATAAAAAATATTATGGTACTTGTGAAAACTGGTAGAGAAGGTGTGAAGGCTGACAGCCTAGTCAGATAGAATTTGATACATAATTCTGGCATTTGTAAATATAAATATAAAATACAGGCTTAAATGAAAGAAAACACTGTAAAATGTGAACTTCAGGATTGTAGCAACATTGCAATCTGCTGTAAGGAAAACTAAGCCAAGCATTTCAAATGTTCTTTGAAATTAAAATTATGTTTTGTATGTCCTTTGAAGTTAGAATTTGGAGTCAACAAGTCTGGAGTAAGCATTCTGCCTATTGTTTTAAGGCTAAAGTTAATGACCAGAATTTACATATGGAATGTCCTTTATTGCTCTAAGTATAAAAGAATGCAAATGCAGTTTTGGTGTGGCCTGGGAACTCCAGACTAAGTGTCAAAATTATGTAATGTGTATACTGGGAAAACCTAAATGTCAAAATGATGTAATCTGGGAGGGCCCAGCAGAAATTTGTTAGTGATTTTAAAAACTATTGCTCAGAGAGAGGCTGTAAGCATTTTTGTCTGACTATCCTCCTCAACACTGCCTGTGTCTTAAGTAAGTTATTTTAGAAGTATGTTTTCTTGTAGAAATAGCTAAGACTATAAAGATTAGACTAAGTGTTTTCTGTTATGTCAGAACTATACTAAGGAATTATTTTAAATTTCTGTGTGATCTCAGAAATATTGAGTAGCATTGTAGTGTAGTAGTATTGTCTTGTGTTTTGATTAGTTATTATTAAATATTTTAAAAGCCTTTACTTGTAGATGGTTTGTGTAGAGATAAGTCAGCTCTAGAGTACATTGCATATTTATAGAGTTTATTGTAATAGGCCACTCTAATAAGCCTTAGACTTAGTCACACTTACCAATTGGATAATAATATTGCACAGTAATAATTGGACACCCTTTGAAGGGCCTTTGGGTAGCTGATAATTATTAGCTGGTGGTGGCAGTAATTACTACCATATAGTTTGGGTAAAGGGGCACAGCTGGAGAATCTGTGTCAGCCTTTCCCAGGAGTGTCTATGAAGCTGTACAAATACTTATCTTAAAGTGTGGGGGGAGTGTCAGCTACTTGGGCAGAGACACGAAACACTGGTTGGACAGAGAGCGTACTGGAGGTTAGCTTGCCAGCTAGGCTGAGATCTGAACCCTATAGCTGTGCCAGTGGGGAGTCTTACTGGGGACTTGGAAAGCAGGGGAGCAACCAGACCCAGACTGACTGTGATCTCTGTGTGCACTTAAGGGAAATTGTACTTTACTGTGTGTATTTGCTATCCTTTCCTCTCTTAGGAGACACCCTCACTGGTGTTAGTGGTGAAGATTGAGGCTCCTTGATTGCTGGGCGAGGGCGTGGGCATGGGCACCACAGTACTGTCTCAAATGGTTGATAGTAAAATATGTTAATGGGTGTTACACATATATATAACTGATCAAGCAGTGTGTAATTTTGTGATGACTATAAGTTATAGTATAATTATTTGATCGTTTTGAATTTACTCTTGGTCCTTTAGGAAATAAGGCATTATAATAATATAGCAATAAAACATCTAATTCTGATATTTAAACTTTAAATCTTAAGTTGGTACCTATACAAATATAACTATGTTAGTATAATTTTAGATCATTTAGAGTTTGAATAAGATTTAATAAGCAAAGATATGATGGTTAAACTTTACATGTTCATTAAATACTTATAGTATATTACAATCACTAAAGCAGTAAATCCACAGTGAGAGGAACCAGTCCATAGGATAAAAGCATAAAATGACTTTTAATCGTATCCACTTAAAAACAGTACCAGGTCTTTCCTTGACCAAAAAGAACTTGAAATTACATCCAAAAAACACAATTAAAATCAAGCGCTTTTGCTTGGCTCGAATACCAAGCTTTATCAAGATGGATTATACACTAGAAGGGAACCATTAATATAGAACTCTCCTCCAACCATGTGACTACAGAACACAATTAAATCTTAAAGCTATAATCAATTTAAGAATATCGCAGGGTTTTTTGAAATACAAAATCATGAATTGTTGTTCATATTTAATCTGCCGTACTGGCCTGGCTACACCAATTAATTCATTGTAACATACTCCATAAATATTTACAAAAATAAAAGCTTGAATTAAAAAATTCTTATGCTAAAAAAGTTCATTTTACAGAACATACATTGCTCTGGTCCTTATTTATACATCACAACTTCTTATTAATAAATATACACACAAGAAATATATGAGTAAATGTTTTTAAAAAGATGCAAATATGAAATATATGTAAGTAATCACCTGAAGGTATATAAGGAATATATACTTAAACAAAACTATTTAGATGGCATAGTTGTTACAAATAGTTATTAGTTAGCATTATAATAATATAGGTTCATAGATAGAATATAGGTTCCTAGATTAGTTTGAGGCTAACTAAGCCTAGACAATTATTCCCTGTGAGATTCAAACCCTGTACCTTGTGTTTGTAAAGCAAACACCTTAACCATTAGGCCACCCTCCCAACCCACCAACAAAATATAGCAATAAGACATCTAATTCTGATATTTAAACTCTAAATCTTAAGTTGGTATCTATACAAATATAACTATATTAATATAATTTTGGACATCTTCCGAAAGGGCCTTACTGAGATGAACACCTGGTGTCAAAGTCATGGCCTCAAGCTAAATGCCAAAAAATGCATAGTCATCACATTTGGGAAAAACAAAACACCCACGAATTACCACATAGGTGGCAGCCCCCTTAATACAGAAGAGGTAATAAGAGATTTGGGGACCCAGGCAGATAGTAATCTCTCCTTTGACAATCATATTGCCAAAGTAGTTAGGAAATCCTTCTATGTGACCCATCTAATTACTAAAGGGTTCGCATCTAGAAATAAAGAGGTTATAGTGTCCCTCTACATGCTGGAGGGATAGATTCCTGTCACAGAGACTCCCCATGCTTTGGAACAAAATTCCAAACTACATTAGGCAGAGCCCCTCACTAACACTCTTCAGGAGAAACCTTGACGAGTGGATGGGTAACAGAAAATACACCCCTGGGATCACTTCATTGGCTCTCCTAACAGAGGATCAGTTAATTAATCAATGGGATGGCGAAAGCCGACACACTCTGGCTAGGCTTATAAATGCCCTCGGACAGATAGCCTAGTACCTACCTATGAACCTATGAACCTATTTTCATAATGTTATCCACAGAATACAAACAGTAGTAAAAGCATTTAGCATTTTCATAATGTTATCCACAGATGTCAAACAGTAGTAAAATAATTTATTTGTATACTAGTTATATAAACTTAGTTAACTGAACAATAGAATTAGTTAGAATAGTTATACTCAAATTTCATGATAATCTATAGTTATATTAGTATGCCTGGCAACTTAATATATGCTTAGTTATGTAAAGCTGTAAATTTACAGAAATTGTGCTTCAAGAAAATTTTGGAGAGCTTGCTGGCATGCACTGGCAGGGCTAGCCACTCGATGGTGTAAAATATGGCTCTAGGTGATTGGTAACTTAACATATGCTTAGTTATGTAAAGTTGTAAATTTACAGAAATTGTACTTCAAGAAAAGTTTGGAAAGCTTGCTGGAGTGCACTGTGGCAGGGCTACCCACTCAATGGTGTAAAATATGGCTCTAGGTGATTGGTAACTTAACATATGCTTAGTTATGTAAAGTTGTAAATTTACAGAAATTGTGTTTCAAGAAAAAGTTGGAGAACTTGCTGGCATGCACTGTGGCAGGGCTACCCACTCCATGTTTTAAAATATGGCTCTAGGTATTCGGTCATTTTGACTAATGTCGCCAAAATGGGCATGAGTTGTTACCAGTGATAAGTGGGTTGAGGACCCGGACTACTCTGACCTATGCCAGGGACCCTTGCTAATGGTGAGAGAGGTATATGTGCTCCTATTGGCCTGTGTATGCCTGCCATAAAGCCCAGCAGCCCTGGGTCAATAAACTACTGACCAGGCAGCATCTTGTTGGCTAGCCTGGGTTACCTAGGATAGTTCTGTTGAGCGAAAGCTGGACGTAAACTAACCAACCTGCCAAATATGAACTGAATTCAAATGAGAATTGCTATGCTGAATGTAGATTCGCTGACAGGATGCAGCTTGGAAGTGGATGACATGATGATACATAGGAGGCTGGACATTGTATGTATCCAAGAGATGAGAAGGAAGGGCAGTGCAGCAAAGCCACTTGGTTTGGAATCCAGACTCTACTACTCAGGAAGGGGACAGGCTAGAAATGGTGCAGGAACTGTAGTGAACGAGAGGCTTCAGAAGGCAGTCAGGGATATCATCAGAATTAATGACAAACCAATGACAATCAGAATACCGTGTAATGATAGGGCAATATTCATAATCTTAGCTTATGCCCCACAGCAGGGCTATGGTAATGAGGAAAAAAGTGCATTCAGACAGCAGTTGCAGGACCAACTAAATAAAGCAGGGCAACATGAATTGGGTGACTTGAATGCACATATTGGGACAGACAGAACAGGATATGAGGACTGCTTTGGTTCACATGGTCGAGGCAACAGGAATAAAGAAGTAGAAGCCATTCTCAACTTCTGGTTCAGAAAGAGAGAGAGTCACAAGATCACAAACAAGAGTAGACAACATGCAACTCAGGAAGACTTCCTTCTAGTAAGGAAAAGGCACTGGGCTAGAATCCAGGACTGCAAAGTCATCCCCAGTGAAGCAGTTGGACCAAAGCATAAACCACTAGTTGCCACAATCAGCTGCAAGCAGTGGTCAGAGAAGGCTCTAAGGTCAACAGAGACCAGGCTGAAGACCTGGAAGTTGACTGGAGAGAAAGTACAACAGTTCAAGGAAATTACTCAGGGCTTTAGCACCCCAAGGAGAGGAGGAAATAGGTGAAGTTGAACAAGAATGGCAGCGCCTAAAATTAGCATGTGTCAGGAAAAGAGAAGAGATATGTGGTTGAGCTTGGTATGGAAATAAGGTATATAAGGAATGTTGGTGGTGAAATGCGGAAGTCCAGGAAGTCATCAAAACAAAGAAGGAGTGCAGGAACAAGTGGGAGCTAGAAAAGAGTGACCAGGCTAGGAAGGACCACTGATTGGCTAAGAAAGAAGCTAAGAAAGAAGTTGTAATAGCAAAGAATAGAGCATTGGAGGCACTCTACCAACTTCTGGAAAGTGACTCAGTAAGTGGCACAATAAAACTATATTAGGTTATAAGGCAAAGACAGAAAGATAAAGAAGATAGTCAGATGCCCTTCATAAGGGATGCCAGCAACAACCTGCTCATCAATCCACAGGACATCAAGGGCAGATGGAATGAATATTTCCAGCAGTTTCTGAATGAAGAAAACCCCACAGAAGGTGTACTGCCCCAGAAACAGCCTACAATGAGAGAAGAAGAGGAGCCCACCCTAGAAGAAGTAAGAACAGCACTAAGGAAGATGAAGTCAGTGAAAGCAGCAGGCTCAGATAAGGTCACAGCAGATATGATAAAGATGCTGGGTGAGAGAGAGGAGACATGTCTCTTGAGGGTACTAATAGCAGTGTGGAGAGAAAGGCGAATCCCAGATGACTGAAGAATAAGCATAGTCATGCCACTGTACAAGAACAAAAGGGACATCCACAACTGTGGGTAGTACAGAAGCATCAAACTCCTATCACACTGCATGAAAGTTCTGGACAGGGTGATTGATAAACGGTTATGTAGGGTAGTAGAATGTAAGATGGGAGATGAGCAATTCGGATTCAGATCAGGATGCAGGACAATTGACCTGATGTTTGCAGTGAGACAGATACTTGTGAAGAAGCTATAGATAAGGAAAGAGCCCAATTGGGCATTCCTAGACTTGGGGAAAGCATATGACAAGCTCCCAAGAAAGATGATCTGGGCAGAACTGCGGTGGTTTGAAGTCCCAGAAACATTGGTAGAATTAGTACAAGCTATTTACAAGGACCCAGTGACTCAAGTACAAACAGTGTTCAACCTCCCACAGGGGCTCCCCGTGGTAGTGGGTGTACACCAGGGTTCAGCTCTGAGCCCACTGCTGTTCATACTGGTGATGGACTACATTAGCAAACAGGTTGGCGGGGACAGATCAACAAAGTTGCTGTATGCAGATGATGTGGTATTACAGGCAGTCTCTGAGCTAGAACTTCAGCAAAGGATAAGAGAATGGAATGGAAAACTGAAGGCTCATGGGATGAAACTACAGATAAGACAGTGTTAGTGGCAACAAACTTGAGGAAATCAGAAGAAGCTGTGATAAAAGAGAAGATAGTGGAACAGGTAAACAGCTTCAAGTATCTGGGAGGGGTGGTTGAAGAGAAGGGAAATCTGAATGAAGAGGTCAAAGCTAGAATCAGAGGAGCTGCAGCCAACTAGCATAGAGTACCAGGTCTAGTCTATGACAGAAGAATGCCAATGAAGTTGAAAAGTAAGGTGTACAAGACAGTGGTGCGAGCAATACTACAGTATGGTACAGAAACCTGGGCAGTAAAGGCAGAAACAGCTGAAGTAGGTAGAGGTGATGGAAATTAAGTGCCTGAGAAGGGTGGTAGGATGCACACTGTGGGACAGATGAAGAAATGAGGACATAAGAACAGAAGCCAAAGTAGCTCCAATTTCAGAAAAGATTAAAGAGAAAAGATTATGGTGGTTTGAACATGTGCAGAAAAGTAGAAGACAGTCTGGTGAGGAAAATTTGGGACAGACAGGAAGAAGGTAAGACGAAGTGAGGATATCTAGCAAAGAGGTGGATGGCTTGTGTGAAAGAAGACCTGCGACAGTCAGACAAGAGTGTTGAAGAAGGCAGGAGTGTGGCACTGAATTGAGAGAGTTGGTGACAGTTAACACGATACCCCAACCCAATATAGAAAAAAATGAGAAAAAGGGGGCTGATGATGATGATGTTGGGGGGATGTATACAGTTTTAATATTATATTAGCAGTGGTTAGTTTAAGTTGTGTGCCCACAGCAGTACCTTATGTGTTTATACATATTTTCAAAAATGTTTGTTAATGCATATCATTAAATATAATTAACTCATATTCAGGTAAGAATGGAATTTTGAGCTTAGTTGTTTTAGAGATAAATAAGAAACATTTCACATTTGGAAATACATACTGGATCCCTGGTATTGATACTACAGTTGCAATAAAGTATTTAGAATTAATTTCACTATTTTTAAAAGCTATTTTTAAAAGGTGAGATTATTATAGCAGGTATTTTCAATAGTATTCTATCTGCAAAAGATACCTACCAAACCTGGGAATCTTTTTTTTTTTTTTTTTTTTTATCAGCTACAGCAAAACATTGAACACATTTATTGATTCCATGAACTTAAAAGATATTTATAAAACAAAAGTTCCAAATTCACTAAATTGCATCCATTACTCATACTGATTTGGCACTTTGTCAACTATTGACAAACCTTTTATGTCTGATAGACTATTTCCTAAAAAAAGAAGAAGTTTCACTAATTTCATGCCCATTATCCAACCAATATGCTATCGTCTTTAATCTTACAACTAAACCCAATGACTTAATTCTCTGGCACAGTATTCTAGCCAATATTGTTAAAATAAATGGTTTTAAAGATTGGTTGTTAAAAGAATGAAGCTTGTTTTTAGAATTTAATAATAAGACTTCTAATGCTATTTTATGGTATACACTAAAAACTTATCTATTGGAAGAATCAAAAGTTGGTATTTAAATAAGAGGAAAGAGTGGGATAAAGAATTATTAAACTTACAAATGAAAATTAATAATCTGAAGTGATATTTAAACCTTAATAATGTAAACACAAATTCTGAACTGAAAATTTTAAACTTTAAAATGTATTTATTGTTATTCATTTAACATTTGTTGACCAAGAAAGTCTGATTAGGACAGAGTCTATTTTCATAGGAGGCTCAGAGAGAAATGCTCCAGATGCATGTCTTTAGAATGTGGAAAGGAGTACGTAGAAGAAACCTATGCAAATGCAGGGAGAAACATGCAAACTCCACACAGAAGGTACCCCAGCTGAAAATTGAACCAGAGAACCTATTGCTGTGAGGCAACATTAACCACTGCACCACTGCACTGCCGAGTGAAAATATGTTGAAATATTGAGTCACAAAGTAGCAATAAATTTAGAGAAGCTTTAATTACAATCATATTCTGTGAATCAAAAAACTTGATGTAGATTAGCAGTTAAATCAAATGGACTAAAAATATTAATCATGTTAAAGATATTTCATATAATGTTGGAAGTAAAACTAAAAGTACGACAGATTTAAAAGATAGCTTAGAAATTTTTAGGAAACATCATGAAGCAGTTAATAAAACTGATTTTGCTATAGATAGCTATGAATTGATGGACAATTTCCTAAAACAAAATGTGAAGAATAAATTGACAAAGGAGCAAAACATTAAATTAAACAGACCAATATTTTTTAAAGAATTAAAGGAACAAATTAAAAATCTTAAAAACAACAAAGCTCCAGGTTTAGATGGACTAATCTCAGAAATATATGAATTCTTACTAGGCAATACATTAAGAATTCTAATAAAAGCATTTCAAGAATTCAGTAATGATTCAAGTAACTTGCCATCATTGAAAGATGCTATGATTTCTCCTATTTTAAAGCAAGCTAAATATCCCAAATTATGCTCTTCTTATTGACCTATCTCTCTCTCTTAAATGTTGACTACAACATTTTTATGTCCATTTTGGAAAAAGATTAAATCAGTTGATGTCAAGACTAATAGAAGATGATCAAATAGGTTTAATTCTAAATAGAAATTTTCAAGACAGTGTCATTAGACTCTTCTCTCTGACTGATATTGCTAAAAGAAAAAAAAGAACTTTCAATCAGTAGTTTAGACTTAGACAAAGTATTTGATTCTATAAATTGGTAATATCTTTTTAAAGTTTGAGTATAATATATATATATGAGAATCCGGTATTGTATATTAAAATTGGATCATTTTTGTCAAGTCCTCTAAAAATTTTAAAAGGTACAAAGCAAGGTTGCCTACTGACACCTTTGTTATTTGCTCTAGCAATCAAACCTTTTATGAACTTTATAAGAGCAAACTCTAAAATAAAAGGTTTTCTTATGGATAAAAATTATTTTTCTAAGATACAGCTCTTTGCTGATGATATTTTATTGACAATTGGAGACATTGACTCTTAGGTAGAACATATTATTAACTCAATAAAGCTATGTCAGTAAATGTCATGCTTAAGATTTAACCATAATAACACTGAAACATTATTGATAAATAAAAAAATAAGTTTATCACTGAAAAAATTTAATGAGTTTAATTGAGAAAATGAATAGTTTAAATATTTGGCTGTAATTATACAATCTAATTGGAATGAAGGAACAAAAGCAAACTATACATTTTTTAACATAATCAGAGGACTGGAAAAAATGTTTTTCTCTATGGAAGATAGACTAACTTTGATAAAGATGATTATTTTACCAAAAATATAACTTATATAGTCAGTAATCCCTTCTCTTCCTACAATTTCTTCAAACAAATACATTCATTATTACTTAAGTTTTTATGGCAGCCTCAAAATCTGAGAATAGCCTTCGATTGGCATTGCAGAAGTATGGAAGATGGTGGAATAGCTTTTCCAAACCTTGAGTTATACGTAGAATCGGTCATTCTTAATTTAATGAGTCAGTGGTTGAACTGTAGTTATTCTTCAGACTGGCAAACTATTCATAAATCAGTCTTACTTTCAATTAATAATACAGAAATAAATAATATGCTTTCAGACACAGATAGATTATATTTGGTTATAAAAGATTTCATTTTCAACACCAAGAAAAATATTAATTATACCACTTTTATTAATTATAAACAACTTTAAAAAAGTAATCCATAGTAATTACCTTATTAAAAATTATTATTCCTAATGCTCCCCATTGCTCTCACTAAAGGTTGTATAGACTCATTTAATTTAAGCAACATAAAAGAAATGGAAGACAATGGTTTAAAATTGTGGCACCAGTTTTTGAACAATAACAATATACATGACTCAAATTTTCATATGGCTAGATATAATATAAAACAAAATAATTGACTAAATATACAAATATTTAGAGCATTTATTACTAATGTGCTAAAACTAATATAAAATACAAATTCAGAGACAATTTCTAACATATTAACTTTTTTCTTTGGAATAAATGTCTTAGATAACAAAAATAAAGCATCTTTATTGACTGTATACAAAATTCTGGAGATGTGATTGCTCGATCATTGATGAATCTTTTTAGAATTATTCAAGCCAGGTAAATAAAGATATGGTTTCAGAGACTAATAAAATGCTAATAATTAAATCAATCAATAATACTTCTCCTTTTTGGAAAATTTGTACATGGAAGTTCCTGCAAAAAAGTTTCCTAACTCCACACAAAATTGCCTTCATATATAAAAAAGACAATGTCCGATGTTAGAGATGTAAGGAATTTTTGGATGCAGATTGGAATCACATGTTCTTAGAGTGCAAAATGATAACTCCATTTTGGATAGATTTCAAAAATTTTGCTAAAGATTTGCGGTTAGCCAATTGTGAAATAACGGATTAATTATTATTATTTAATGCACCAATACCAAGTTCCGTACCGAGAATGCAAGTGCATCTTATATGGTCTCTTCTTTTAATTGCAAGGAAAGTTATTACACTGAACTGGAAATGAAGACAAATCCTCTTATTCTCATATTTCATTTCTTTAGCAAAAACTGTATGCAATAGAGAATTACTCATTGCTTATGCTAGAACATCAAATGTTACACATAAACACATCTCATGGTTAAAACTTAAAGATCTTTTAGATAAATTTTAACAATGATTAGAAAATTGTCTCTGTTATGGACCTTGCATATTTTTTTCTTGTTTATATCAGTTGACTATGTAAATATGTTATAGTGATTTGTTATTTAAAATCTAATAAAAAGTTTTTTTTTAAAAAGGCAAGAGTAATATTGATCACTGGAATTGTCACAACCAATAGTGCCTGATATACAGAGAGACACAAAGACATAAAATTCCAGAATTTGCAGGTGGAAGAAAAACACCCAGATAGTTCCAATAGTAGTAAGAATAATAGGTCTAATAAAAAAAGAATTTAAAATCATACATAAATATGCCACCAATGCATGTAACACCATATGAATTGTAGAAGAAGTCAATTCTGGGCACATTGATGGTGCTGTGAAGAGCACTTTTGGCCAACTTCAAAGATTAAAACAATACTAACTTCATGAACTCTAACTGTACCCTGACTTAGGAATGGGTTCCATTCTCATTATGCCATTAGAAACTCAAAAGACTTGGAGATATTAAGAAAGGAGAATCCATCACAATCACCAGGTATGTCATTCTATCCATCAGTATCACCAGGTATGTCACCCTGCCCAATATGATAATCAGGTATGTTATCTTGTCCGTCAGTATCACCAGGTATATCACCCTATACCATCAGCACCACCAGCTGTGTCATCTTGTCTATGAGTATCACCTGGCATTGTCTCCCTGTCCACCAGCACCAAGTATGTCATCCTGTCCATCAATATAATCAGATATTTTCCCCTGTCCATCAACATTACTAGGTGTGTCATCTTGTCTATCAGTATCAACAGGTCTGTCACCTTGAGTGTTAGGGGTTGGTGTAATGATTAATGTGTTTACCTCACAGACACAAGGTACATGGTTTGAGACTCACCTTTGAAGGGAATTTGGCCAGGCTTAAAATGCTTTTTAAGGGCTGCTAGCTTAATGCTTACCTATGAACCAGATCAGCATCACAAGGTATGTCATCCTGTCCATAAGAAACACCAGGTATGTGATCGTGTCCATCATTATCACCAGGTATGCAGCCCCCATCCATCAGCACCAAGTATATCATTTTTTGTATCAGAATCACCAAGGACGTCATCTTTTACATCAGTGTCAGCAAACATGTCACCCTGTCTGTAAGTATCACCAAGGATGTTATCTTTTCCATCAGTGTCATCAGGCATGTCACCCTGTCTGTAAGTACCACCAAGGATATTATCTTTTCCATCAGTGTCAGCAGCCATGTCACCCCCCATCTGTAAGTATCAACAAGGATGTCATCTTTTCCATCAGTGTCAGCAGACATGTCACCCTGTCTATACGTTCCACCAAGGATGTCATCTTTTCCATCCATGTCAGCAGGCATGTCACCCTGTCTGTAAGTGCCACCAAGGATGTCATTTTTTCCATCAGGGTCAGCAGACATGTCACCCTGTCTGTAAGTACCACTGAGAATGTCATCTTGCCTGTCAGTATCACCAGGCTGTGTCATGCCATCTTGTCCATCACTATCACTGGGTATGTCACTCTGTCAATCAGCAACACCAGGTATGTCATTTTGCCTGTCAGTATCACCAAGTATGTCACCCTACCTGTCAATATCAGAAGGTATGTGTCTCTGTCCATCACCACTATCACCAGTTATGTCATCTTGTCCATCACAATAACTATCTCAACTATAAGGATCACCAGGTATGTCATCTTGGCCATCACTTTCACCGGGTATGTCACCATGTCCATCAGCAACACCAGTTATGTAATGTTCTTTATTAGTACCAGCAGGTATGTCATCTTGTCTGTCAATATCACTAGATATGCCATCTTGTACATCTCCAGCAGCAGCCATGTCACCCTGTCATACACCACCCTGACTGTCAACCTGTCCAGCAGCAACAGTGAGAATTTGAATTAGTCCATCTGCAGCAGCAAGTATGTTAACCCATCTACAGGTACCCTCAATGGGTCATTCTGTCATCAGCAGTACCAAATGTATCACTGTTTCCAACACCACTAGACTGGTCATCCTGTCCTTCAATCTCAATAAATAGAAACTCTTTCACTTGTAACATCCAGATAGGTTTCCCCTGCCCTGTAGCATCAGCAGACACATGACCTCATCCATCAGCTCAAGAATACATGTGAGTTACACAGTCAGTATAAGGACAATATCACCCTCTTCTTCATTATCACCAGGCATGTTACATTGTCTTTCAGCACAGCTAGCCAGGCACATTGCCATCAGTGCCACCAGATATATCTTCCTCTCAGTCTTCAGAGTAAACAGGTCACAGTGTCTGTCTGTCTGTTGCACAGAGACCGGGGGGATTAACCCAATGTGTTCTAGTAAAACCTGCCCCTAATCTTTTAAGGTATATTGTTTGGAGGTTGATGCAGAGGATTATGGCTGTGAACTGTAGTTCCTTTGGTACAAGGTTTGATTCCCTCAGACATCATTTGCCTACTTTGTGACCATGAGCAGGTGACTTAACCCAACATTGTTTCAGGGTTGCCCCATAAAAGTGACTGTGTATCCAATGAGCCTAACTGATTACCATATGCTTGTTATTATATTCATCTTGAACATTGTCTCGCCATTACCGGGGTCCCTCAACCAACAAAAATAAACTTAGCATCCCTACTTTGACTAGCTGTCGTTCTGACCATCACTTTCACAACAGATGGCTACTTAGTTATTTTATCCTGACATAGAGTTTATAGTCATGTTTATGTATCAAGACACTGTCAGAGAAAACATAAAATAGTGAATATAACACTAATGATACCCATTTGTAAACCACGTACCCCCCCCCCCCTTGAGTGGGGATGGGTTGAGTGAGCAGAAAGCTACAATGCAAAAAATTTAAGTCCATAGTCTTTCTGGGTAAGTGCTCCAGATCACAAAATAGGCAACGGAGGGCTAAGAGAATCAAACTCTGCACAACAGGAACTATAACTAACAGCCTTAACCCTCTGGATAAAAGTCAGCATTAACATTTCTTTCACTACTCTACCCATATGTAGAAAGACTGCTGTATCTATATCTGTACAATCTGACCATATCTAAAAGGTGCGCGATGAAACTAGCTCCTTGACATCATTACCGCGAACTATTGTGTTGGAGGGGTGTTGCCTGACCTCCAACAAGATTATTTTATTTATTATTTATTTTATTTTTTTGACATTTATTTACCGGGAAAGTCCACTGGACTAGGCTAGCCCATTTTCAGTGGAGGTCTGTGTTGAAAAACTCCAGTGAATTTACATAGAATACAAAAGCAAGAGCAAAACTAACAAACTAAGCAAGTTTGAACAAAAGATAAAACATTTTTTTACAAAGACATATTTTAGGATAAAGAGATTATAATTATAGAAGATACAAAAAGTTACTTGCAAAACAAATGACTTTCATACTATATATTAGGATTACATAAATAAATCTAATAAGTCTACATAGAAAAACTGGATTATTGAGTTTAGGTAATGGCTGAGGAGTGAATTGAGCAGTTACAGATCCACGTGGATGAGAAGTGACTATGCAGTGTGTTTTTGAAGCTAGAAAGTCTTGGTTGAAGGTATAAAGATGATGGAAAGTTATTCCAAATTTTGGAGATTGTCCAGGAGTACAATAATTGACCTGAAATAGTTTGGGCTTGTGTACTTGGAGAAAGAATTGTTTTTCAAAGTGTAGGGAATGAGATGGGGTATAAACGGTAAGGAAGGAGCTGAGTGCTGGACAATCATGAGGTTTATATATAGGTTTATGAGAGATTGAGAGCTATAGGAGGAGAAGGTAGTGGTGGAGTTCAAGCCATTGTACTTGCTTGAAAGAAAGACAATGGTGAGTGGAGTGGGGATATTAGTAGCAAATTTAGCAATCATATTATACCATGTTTCTAATTTTGTCATTAAGGAGGACTGCAGATTAATAAGGGAGCACCATAAGTAAGTAAAGGCAGAAGGTATGAAAAAACTAGTGCTTGTTTAGAAGGGAGGAAAGGAATTTGCTATGTCTATATAGGAGCTTATGTTATTTTGAATGTGATGATCGAATTTGAGATTTTCATCTATGATTATCCCTAATAGTTTAGTGGACTAGAGAGGCTTACTGAACAGCCTGGTGGAGATTATTAATGAAAATGTTAAACAGAAGTGGGCCTAAGACTGAACCTTGGGGAACACCTGTAGGGATATGCATGTAAGGGGAAATGGAGTGTTGCCGTTTGACAGCATGCTCTCTATTAGAGAGGTAGCTTTTGAACCAGTTAAGAGACTGAGGGGATAAGCCAATACTAGAGAGTTAAGAGAGAAGGATAGAGGGAGAGAAAGTATCAAAAGCTTTAAATAAGTCCAGGAAAAAGGTTAACACAATGTTACCAGAGTCTTGAGCTTTGTTGACATTGTCTAAGAATGAGATTAATGCAGTGGATGTGCTATGTCCCAGGTGGAAACCGTGCTGAGTAGGAGAGAGAAGATTATCTTTTAGAAGGTAGTCTAGAAGTTGCTTTTGAACAAACTTTACTAGAATTTTTAGATAGGAGAGAGATGAGCTATCGGTTGGAAGTTTAAGATATCAGCTGAAAGACTGCCTTCATGAAGAAGTAATATAATAGCTTTTTTCCAGAGACCAGGGATATAGGATTCCTGAATGGATCTATTAATCAAGATGCTGATGGGGTAGGTCACTGAGTCTGCTGCTGTTTTGAGAAATTTGGCAGAGATATTGTCAGCAGCATTAGAGCACGACTTTAGTTTTACAAGCATTTTTTATCTGGTTGGTAGGGATAGGATAGAGTGTAAAAAGTGGTGGAGGGGACAGATGCATGCCATTTGGAGAGTGATTGTCAGTGGATGGACAGTGATGGTGAGAGGGTGATGATGAGAAGGTTGTGTTGGTGTTAGGGAGATGATGGGAGAAGGTAGAGGTAATGTTGGTGATAGTGTCAATAAAGTAAGAATTAGAGACTTGCAATTTGTTCTGGTGGTTTATATGGGTATGGGCAGGGGTTGGGTTTAATGCCATGGTTGAGACGTTTGCTGATAGAAGACCAGAAAGCTTTTGGATTAGATTTTCTGGTAATTTTCTGGTTGCAGAAATAATGCTGCTTATCTTTAGAGATGAGTTTCTTAGCTAGGTTGAGGAGCTGTCTATAATGAATATGATCAGATGTATTTTTAGATTTAAGCCAAGCTTTCCATGCTTTGTACCTGTCAAACAAGATGTCAGTATAATGCTGATAGTGTTTATCAAGTTGTAAAAATCTATGAAATTCTGTAGAAGTTAACTAGAAAAAAAACATGAAGCACTTTAAAAGAAGTGAATTGCACTGCTGTCATTTTAATCATAAAATCATAATTTTAAAAAAGCTTCACATAAAGATAAACTGATTATTTTATTCAGGCAGTTAATTTCTGGGAAAACAGAAATGAGTATCACAGAACATCAATGAAACATCAAGAAAAAAAAAATAAACTGTCAAATCAGATGTTTCTTCAGTAAAAAGTTAGTACAATAAAAGAAACTTAAAATCATTGAAAGAAAGATCTAAGATGAAACTGTAAAACATAGAAATATGTCAGGTAATTTGGAAAATAGATCTAAACATCAAAATACAAGAGTTATGGGCATTTTAGAAGATATGTAAGATGAAGAACACACGTTTCTGAAACAAAAACAGAGGTAATCCAGAGGGCTCAAGTGAAGTCAGGTATCTCACTTGTGTCCCAGAGGGTAACAGGGCTAACAAAAAACATAGTACAAAGGATTAGTCCAGATAAAATCACTTTAGCTAGCAGATCTAGAAGACTCTGTCTGTGTTACCCTCCCTGTGGGAGGAATAAAGATACCTTGTTGAAGTTTTTCCAAGATCTGCTAGCGAACATTATTTTATCTGAACTTATCCTTTATACTCTGTTCCTTTTCTGAAACAACTGATGTTAAAAATAATTTAGATTCTAGATAAGATTCTAGATATTTTACAATGCAGAAATAAAAAAAGTTATATCAAGTGGGGAAAGGAAAACTTAGCAAAAGAAAAAAGGTCCAAAGCATGTTTTAATGTGTGCTATTTTCAAACAAAACAGTGACTAGTAAAAATGAACTGAAAATACAGAGGAATACAATGGAGACATTTAAATATTAAAATATTAACTGGCTTCTAAAACAGTGCTATTCAGTCTAGAAAAATGTATTAATTTAGAAAGGAAATATAAAATAGAAATTCCTCTATCCTTTGTTATCCAACTAACATTAATAGAAAGGATAATTCTGTTACAAGTCTGGGTGAGAGAATAATTTTCTCTTCAGTAAGAATATTGAAGAAAAACTTAAATCCAAAAAAGCTCATTTGAAAAAAAAAACTAGATGAAATAAAAGTAACAGACAAGGAAACAAAGAGGAGACACTGTCAAGATTCAGAATATTCTAATAGAATGAAGAAATGAAACCAAAACAGATAAAAAAATGAGTCAGGAACTTTACAGAAGTAAAGATATGTCACCAGTCTACCAAAAATCGCAGAGAACAGGAAAAAGTTTTCTAAAATCAAAGAGAAGCTTAGCTAGACAGCAAACAGAACATAATGAAATGAAATGGAGAATAAGAAGACTGTCTCTAGTCAGAAAGGAGTATTATTGTAAGTGTGATGACAAGTGTAATACAGCAGGTGTGTGTGTGTGTGTGTGTGTGTGTGTGTGTGTGTGTGTGTGTGTGTGTGTGTGTGTGTGTGTGTGTGTGTGTGTGCCTGTATGTGTATATATGGGTCTATTACGGTTGACTGAAAACTCACTTGACCGAAAATGAAATTACTAGGACAACTTCACTGAAAGCTCACTTCACTGAAAACTCATTTCTTTGAATCATATTTCACTGAAAGTTATAAATGGCCTTTTCCCCACTGTAGTGCGACCCTGCAGTTAGTATATAAAGTAAGGGGGGGTGTGGGGGATACAGCCCCCCGCATATTATAAACATTTTAAACTATACACAGTGATACTTACAAGTGCAATAAATTACTGTTTCCAAAAGGGAATATATAATCAAGATATGTGGGTGGCTTCGCCCCCACACCCCTCAATACTTACTAAGCTGGGCATTAATCCCTACGTCACTCGATGGGTTGCCAACTGGCCTACTGACAGAACCCGCACTGTAAAAGTAGCCGACTCCAAATCCAGCTCCAGACAAGTGACAAGTAGAGTACCTCAGGGTTCAATCATGGGACTGCTCTTGTTTGGCATCTACTTCCCTGAAGTATAGGCCAACACTAAGGGACTCTGGCTAACAAAGTTCGCAGATGACTGCAAATTGAGAGCCATTACTGAATCCCCAAATAATGTGGATATTCTACAAAAGGGCCTTACAGAAACAGATGCTTGGTACCAGATCCATGGGCTAAAGCTCAATGCCAAAAAATGTATAGTAATCCCCTTTGGAAAATTCTACCTGTATTCAATATGCTGATGACTCCACTATCATTTGTTCTGCCTCATCACAAACTAATCTTCAGTCTCACACACAAAAAGCCTTCTCTACTATTGAGAAATGGTTCTCTAACCACTGTCTTCTTCTTAACCCTAAAAAAACCAAACTACTGTTCTTTACCCCATCTCATCTATCTCCCTCTCTCCATTTCACACTTACATCCGACGATGGCACCGTTATCTCACCTGACCCCACCACCACACTCCTTGGAATTACTTTTGACAATCAACTAAAGTTTGACACTCACATAAATTCTACAATTAAATCTACTAACAAAAAACTTGAATCCCTTTATCGCATTAAACCTTTCCTGACACCAGTAGCCAGAGCCACAATAGCTAGAACCCATTTAATCTCTACCCTGTTATATGCTTCCCCCATATATACCAATCTTTCTAAAAATAATCTTAACAATCTTACTAGATCATACAATAATATTGCTAGATTTGCTACCAACTCACCTTACAGGACCCACCATTGTCAGAATCTAAAACAGCTAGGATGGCTTGAATTACCGCTACTACTACAATTGAACCAACTTATAATCGCCCAATAACAGCCCAATTCTCTCTACCTTTATAAGACCTTATAATAATTTGAAGAATCTGCGCTCTGCCAACAAAATGTTGATACACACTTCCTTCTCTAATAACTTAGCAGGTGATTCGTTATTCTCAAACTCAGTTGGTAAAATATGGAATCAGTTACCAAATGACCTCACTACCCTTACCTCTCTCCCACTATTTAAAATATGGAATCAGTTACCAAATGACATCACTACCCTTACCTCTCTCCCACTATTTAAAATATGGAATCAGTTACCAAATGACATCACTACCCTTACCTCTCTCCCACTATTTAAAATATGGAATCAGTTACCAAATGACCTCACTACCCTTACCTCTCTCCCACTATTTAAAATATGGAATCAGTTACCAAATGACCTCACTACCCTTACCTCTCTCCCACTATTTAAAATATGGAATCAGTTACCAAATGACCTCACTACCCTTACCTCTCTCCCACTATTTAAAATATGGAATCAGTTACCAAATGACCTCACTACCCTTACCTCTCTCCCACTATTTAAAATATGGAATCAGTTACCAAATGACATCACTACCCTTACCTCTCTCCCACTATTTAAAATATGGAATCAGTTACCAAATGACATCACTACCCTTACCTCTCTCCCACTATTTAAAATATGGAATCAGTTACCAAATGACATCACTACCCTTACCTCTCTCCCACTATTTAAAATATGGAATCAGTTACCAAATGACATCACTACCCTTACCTCTCTCCCACTATTTAAAATATGGAATCAGTTACCAAATGACATCACTACCCTTACCTCTCTCCCACTATTTAAAATATGGAATCAGTTACCAAATGACCTCACTACCCTTACCTCTCTCCCACTATTTAAAATATGGAATCAGTTACCAAATGACCTCACTACCCTTACCTCTCTCCCACTATTTAAAATATGGAATCAGTTACCAAATGACATCACTACCCTTACCTCTCTCCCACTATTTAAAATATGGAATCAGTTACCAAATGACATCACTACCCTTACCTCTCTCCCACTATTTAAAATATGGAATCAGTTAGCAAATGACCTCACCACCCTTACCTCTCTCCCACTATTTCAAATATGGAATCAGTTACCAAATGACCTCACTACCCTTACCTCTCTCCCACTATTTAAAATATGGAATCAGTTACCAAATGACCTCACTGCCCTTACCTCTCTCCCACTATTTAAAACTAACCTACAACTTTTCCTCTCCAGTCACTGGTTATGCTCTTGTAACAACCCTGACTAACCATTTGTTTTTTCTCTAACTACCTGTCACCAATCAAAATATTATTCTCTACCATAAATCTCTCCTTCTGACCATTCCTTATAACTACCCCTCCTCCTTCTTCTTTGCACTCTCCCCCTGAGTATATAAATCTCTACTTCTGACCATTCCTTATAACTACCCCTCCTCCTTCTTCTTTGCACTCTCCCCCTGAGTATATAAATCTCTACTTCTAGCCATTCCTTATAACTAACCCTCCTCCTTCTTCTTTGCACTCTCCCCCCTGAGTATATAAATCTCTACTTCTAACCATTCCTTATAACTACCCTCCTCCTTCTTCTTTGCACTCTCCCCCCTGAGTATATAAATCTCTACTTCTAACCATTCCTTATAACTAACCCGCCTCCTTCTTCTTTGCACTCTCCTCCTGAGTATATAAATCTCTACTTCTAACCATTCCTTATAACTACCCCTCCTCCTTCTTCTTTGCACTCTCCCCCTGAGTATATAAATCTCTACTTCTAGCCATTCCTTATAACTACCCCTCCTCCTTCTTCTTTGCACTCTCCTCCTGAGTATATAAATCTCTACTTCTAACCATTCCTTATAACTAACCCTCCTCCTTCTTCTTTGCACTCTCCTCCTGAGTATATAAATCTCTACTTCTAACCATTCCTTATAACTACCCCTCCTCCTTCTTCTTTGCACTCTCCTGAGTATATAAATCTCTACTTCTAACCATTCCTTATAACTACCCTCCTCCTTCTTCTTTGCACTCTCCCCTGAGTATATAAATCTCTACTTCTAACCATTCCTTATAACTACCCTCCTCCTTCTTCTTTGCACTCTGCTCCTGAGTATATAAATCTCTACTTCTAACCATTCCTTATAACTACCCCTCCTCCTTCTTCTTTGCACTCTCCTCCTGTGTATATTAATCTCTACTTCTAACCATTCCTTATAACTAACCCCCTCCTTCTTCTTTGCACTCTCCTGAGTATATAAATCTCTACTTCTAACCATTCCTTATAACTTCCCCGCCTCCTTCTTCTTTGCACTCTCCCCTGAGTATATAAATCTCTACTTCTAACCATTCCTTATAACTACCCTCCTCCTTCTTCTTTGCACTCTCCTCCTGAGTATATAAATCTCTACTTCTAACCATTCCTTATAACTACCCTCCTCCTTCTTCTTTGCACTCTCCCCTGAGTATATAAATCTCTACTTCTAACCATTCCTTATAAATACCCCTCCTCCTTCTTCTTTGCACTCTTCTCCCTGTGTATATAAATCTCTACTTCTAACCATTCCTTATAACTAACCCGCCTCCTTCTTCTTTGCACTCTCCTCCTGAGTATATAAATCTCTACTTCTAACCATTCCTTATAACTAACCCTCCTCCTTCTTCTTTGCACTCTCCCCTGAGTATATAAATCTCTACTTCTAACCATTCCTTATAACTACCTCCTCCTTCTTCTTTGCACTCTCCTCCTGAGTATATAAATCTCTACTTCTAACCATTCCTTATAACTACCCCTCCTCCTTCTTCTTTGCACTCTCCTCCTGAGTATATAAATCTCTACTTCTGACCATTCCTTATAACTAACCCGCCTCCTTCTTCTTTGCACTCTCCCCCTGAGTATATAAATCTCTCCTTCTAACCATTCCTTATAACTACCCCTCCTCCTTCTTCTTTGCACTCTCCCCCTGAGTATATAAATCTCTACTTCTAGCCATTCCTTATAACTACCCCTCCTCCTTCTTCTTTGCACTCTCCTCCTGAGTATATAAATCTCTACTTCTAACCATTCCTTATAACTACCCCTCCTCCTTCTTCTTTGCACTCTCCTCCTGAGTATATAAATCTCTACTTCTAACCATTCCTTATAACTACCCCTCCTCCTTCTTCTTTGCACTCTCCTCCTGAGTATATAAATCTCTACTTCTGACCATTCCTTATAACTACCCCTCCTCCTTCTTCTTTGCACTCTCCCCCCTGAGTATATAAATCTCTACTTCTAACCATTCCTTATAACTACCCCTCCTCCTTCTTCTTTGCACTCTCCTCCTGAGTATATAAATCTCTACTTCTGACCATTCCTTATAACTAACCCTCCTCCTTCTTCTTTGCACTCTCCCCCCTGAGTATATAAATCTCTACTTCTAACCATTCCTTATAACTAACCCGCCTCCTTCTTCTTTGCACTCTCCCCTGAGTATATAAATCACTACTTCTAACCATTCCTTATAACTACCCTCCTCCTTCTTCTTTGCACTCTCCTGAGTATATAAATCTCTACTTCTGACCATTCCTTATAACTACCCCTCCTCCTTCTTCTTTGCACTCTCCTCCTGAGTATATAAATCTCTACTTCTAACCGTTCCTTATAACTACCCCTCCTCCTTCTTCTTTGCACTCTCCCCCTGAGTATATAAATCTCTACTTCTAACCATTCCTTATAACTACCCCTCCTCCTTCTTCTTTGCACTCTTCTCCCTGAGTATATAAATCTCTACTTCTGACCATTCCTTATAACTACCCCTCCTCCTTCTTCTTTGCACTCTCCTGAGTATATAAATCTCTCCTTCTAACCATTCCTTATAACTACCCCTCCTCCTTCTTCTTTGCACTCTCCCCCCTGAGTATATAAATCTCTCCTTCTAACCATTCCTTATAACTACCCCTCCTCCTTCTTCTTTGCACTCTCCTCCCTGAGTATATAAATCTCTACTTCTAACCATTCCTTATAACTACCCCTCCTCCTTCTTCTTTGCACTCTCCCCCTGAGTATATAAATCTCTACTTCTGACCATTCCTTATAACTAACCCTCCTCCTTCTTCTTTGCACTCTCCTCCTGAGTATATAAATCTCTACTTCTAACCATTCCTTATAACTACCCCTCCTCCTTCTTCTTTGCACTCTCCCCCCTGAGTATATAAATCTCTACTTCTAACCATTCCTTATAACTAACCCGCCTCCTTCTTCTTTGCACTCTCCCCCTGAGTATATAAATCTCTCCTTCTAACCATTCCTTATAACTACCCCTCCTCCTTCTTCTTTGCACTCTCCCCCTGAGTATATAAATCTCTACTTCTAACCATTCCTTATAACTAACCCTCCTTCTTCTTTGCACTCTCCCCCCTGAGTATATAAATCTCTACTTCTAACCATTCCTTATAACTACCCCTCCTCCTTCTTCTTTGCACTCTCCCCCCTGAGTATATAAATCTCTACTTCTAACCATTCCTTATAACTAACCCTCCTCCTTCTTCTTTGCACTCTCCCCCTGAGTATATAAATCTCTCCTTCTAACCATTCCTTATAACTACCCCTCCTCCTTCTTCTTTGCACTCTCCTCCCTGAGTATTACTTCTTATCTGTAACTCTATTAGCCATTTTTTCTGTCTTATTCTAATTTTTGGTAACTGCAGAGGTATTACGCCATATTAATATTATTGCCAAACTTTTTCCTTGCAATGTTCAAAATGTTGTTTTAAAATGTCTATTCTATAAATGTAAAATCTAAATGTTATTGAATGTTTTTGTATGTCTCTATGATGCTGTGTAACTGGAGCTTTTCTCCCCAGGCCTCCACTGAAAATGGGCATATATCCAGTTAGACTAGCCCAGTAAACAAATGTAAAATAAAAGAAATAAATAAAAAAAACATGTACCCGTGAATTACCACATAGTCGGCAGTACAGAAAACACTGAAAGTGTGATAAGAGACTTAGGGACATAGGTGGAAAGTGGCCTCACCTTCGATAACCACATCGCCACAACAGGCAGTAAATCCTTCTATGTGGCACGCTTCATCACCAAGGGCTTTTCATCCAGAAAAAAGGAGGTAATTGTCCCACTGTACTCATCCCTCATTAGACCCATTATAGAATACAATGCCCCGTTTGGTATGTACCTCTCAAGATATCTGCAACAACTGGAAAGGCCACAGAAATACCTCACTAAAAGAATCACAGGCCTAAAAAAGATTCCCTATGCTGACTGTCTAAAAACGCTCCACCTATACTCTGTCACATAGCGTGATCTCTGCTTAACATACAAAGCCATGTCAAACCCAGAGCTGTTGGACATACTACACTTAAAGAAATCCCAATCCCTCAGAGACACATGCCCCAGGGATCTAAATCTTGTCATCACAATGAACAAAACATGCTGGAGAGGTAGGTTCCTGACCCAGGGACTCCCCAGACTCTGGAATAGACTGCCCATACATGTCAAGCAGAGTGCCTCTTTGACCCTCTTCAAAAGGAACCTTGATGATTGGATCAGAGATAGGAAATTCACCCCGGGGATCATGTCAGTCGCCCTGCTAGACAGGGGTCCAGTAAATACTGCGGGAAGAAATTGCCAGGGAATTGTTATGGCTAGGCTTGTATAGGCCCTAGGGCCAATAGCCTAATACCAACGCATGAACCTATGAACCTATCTATCTATATCTATCTATCTATATATAATATATATATATATATATATATATATATATATATATATATATATATATATATATATATTTATGTATAGAGAGAGAGAGACACACACAAACACACACTCACACACATGCACACACAGTGAATATGTGTATATAACATTGCCACTTGAAGATGAATATATAATATACAATTTATAATACATTGAGTCCTGTACCAGGGGCCAATGTCAACTCACGATGCAGTAACTGTTCACATTTCTCAGTATGCTGCCATTTTGTACAGAATAAAAGTTACTGATATTCCTAAGGATGCTGCAGTCTCCTAAAATTTTTAATCCTGCCATTTGACATTACTGAGTAGCCAGAGGTGCATCATGACGTGGTGTAGAAGTGGGACCTTCTTTGTTAAGGAAGAACAAAAATGATGTTTTTATTTATTTATTTAACATTTCTTTACTGAGAAAGTCCAGCTGGGCAGAGCCCCATTTCAGCAGATACCCAAGGAGAAACACTCCAGACGCATATCTTTGGAATGTGGGAGGAAACCGGGGCACCAAGAGGAAACCCATGCAAATGCAGGGAGGAGATGCAGGCTCTGCACAGAAGGCACCCCAGCAAAGAATTGAACCAGGGAACCTCTTGCTGTGAGTCAACAATGCTAACTGCTGCAACACTGCATCATCCAATTTCTTGTCAGAAATGCATGTCAGCAACATAAGCAGTATATGATAAGGTCTGAGTAAACTACTTTTATCAAGAGCAAATAGTTTTACCTCTAAAGTGGTCATTTTACCAATTTTATGTGGCTCAGTCCTAGAACAGTAAATTTGTGTCAGAACACAAATGTCGCCATTACACATGGGATGACTTTGCAGGGTTAAATTCTGTTCTAATATATTTAGTGGCCGTTGTTAGGATAATTACATCCACTATACCACTCATCTCCAGAGGCTTCCCATTTCATGTAGTCATTCTTGGTTAGAATAGTGTCATATTTAAGGACCACAACCACATTGAATTGGATGCATTTAGAGAGTGTCAGGAAAAAAGAAAAATACTTTTAATTTGCAGAATGAATAGTAATAGGTCTCATTTCTTTCAGTAAAAATCAGACTGATGGTCGGCCAAATGTTATGATTTTTCATAATTCTCATCAAAGAAATTATTGTCCAAATGACATTTAAGACCATGATATGCTAAAGATATGAGTCCAGGCTTTCTGTAAAATATTAAAAGAATAAAAAATCTCGAAACCTGATTATCACCAATCCTGGTCTCTGAGTTGTAGTCAGATTCTGTTGTGACAGGTGAAAAAAAAAATTTTATCTGCTTTTACTGTATTTGTGTTTCTTCCTACTTTATTTTGCTTTTCCGTCATCTTAAAAGTACTCAATTGTATTTATTACTGGTTGGTGTAACTCATTCTAAGCCTTTTAGTTTAAGCACTTGGGCTTCAGGCCAGTTGTTTTACATTAAGAAGGTTTGTGGCCTGCACTGTAGTGGCAGAACAGGTAGCTTACATCCTTCTAAGTTGGGAACTGCTGACTGAGGGCTCAGTGTCTGTTATTCTAAAAGTGTATTAATTCTGGTTTAAGCACTTGGACTTCAGGCCAGTTATTTTACATTAAGAGGGTTCGTGGTATGCACTCTTGTGGGAGGAGAGGCTAGACTCTGCCCTTCTGAGCTGGGAATTTCTGGTTAAAGGCTTATAGTGCCTGCATATTTGAACTGCTTCTTACTGAAATTGGTACACCTTGTTTGCTGTAGCATAGACTAGATCCAGGCCTGCTGAATGTAGCTTTGTTTGTATTCTTGTTGTTTGTTTACTTGTTATTTCCCTGAAATGCTAATTCCACCTAAAACGCAGCTTTTCAGCGCTTCTGTGGATCCCTAGTGATATCTGCATTGCTTACTGTACTTATTTCCTTGTTTCACTTGAAAGAAAGTTACTGTTTGTCGTTTTTGCATTTAAGTTACCTGTAACACATTGCATTTAAGTTACCTGGCACTTGCTCACTAAAGCAATTATATAAGTCAGCACTAAAAAGTTAAAAGCATTACACCCTCACAAACTCCCCTTGAGTACCTTGTTCCCCATTGGCCCTTTTTTCAATTATAAAGGAATTCCCAGTACTATTCTAGCATATCCAAAGGTCAGTTGTCAATCTCCTCTCCGGTCCAGCTGGTGAATATGGGAATCTTGAGGCAATGTTACAACTGCCTCATGTACACAGACAACCCTCTCCTACTCCCAACAAACTTCAACACATGTGAGAGATGCAACCATATAGCCAAACTGGAGGCTAAGCTCTCTCAACTCAGTACTGGCGTAACCAGTCAGGAGGAGAAGGAAACCGCACTCACTACAATTCCAGTGTCACAAAGACCTACCACAACAGCAAACCAAACACATAAACACACAAAAACATACTCAGAGGCTCTAAATAAAAATCTGCCTAAGCAGCAGAGACCTCCAAAGCAGACACCCAAGACACCGCTACCCCAAAACAAAACACGTGCAACACATAGCTCACAAAGCTAGTGTGCCGAACAGACACAGCCCTTAAGGCTAAACAACACACCTGATACACTTGTAATAGTTGACTCTATCATCAGGCACACTGACATCCCGCTCACCAGGCTGAACAAGGAGAAGGTCACGGTGAGCTGCCTGTTGGGCGCTAGGATCCGCCACATAACACAGGCACTCAGGACACTCCAAGGCAAGTACAAATATGACTCAGTCATTGTCCATGCTGGTGTGAATGACCTGAGACGTACCTCCCTGTTCTACATGAAAAGAGACATAGAGGAGCTCTCTGAACATGTAGCCCAGGCCGGTATGAACCTGACCTTGAGTAGCATCTTACCGTCACCAAGAATGATGCCACAATATGAAGACAAGATGATCAATTTCAACAATTGGCTTAAGTATTGGTGTCATTCAAAGGGGAGCCAATGCCTGTCAGCCTGAGATGACATGCTCGACAAGCCACGATGCTTTGCTAGGGACGGCTTGCACCTGTCACCCCTGAGCTTTCGGATATTGGCAAAGGCTCTTGCTACCCTCATACTGCCTTTTTTAGGCAAGGCTCAAAAGACAAACCCACCTCCATAGGTATCACAAGGGATAAGAAACTAAGAGTAATGCTACTCAAAGCCAGAAGTCTAAACCTCAAGGTGCATGCACTCAAAACCCTCCTTAGCATGGAGAACATTGATATCTGTGCAGTAACAGAAACCTGGTTCAAGGCTCCCGAGACCACCCCAGCACTACCAGGTTATAGCTCATACCATGCTTTTCGGCCCCAAAACTTGGACCGAACCACAAAAGGAGGGGGAGTATCAATATTCGTCAAAGATACCCACACCTCCAGGTTGGTGGCACAGCACGAAGCATCAGAGACTATCCATGTGCAACTAACAGTGGGTAAAACTGCCTTCCAGTTTATAGCCTGCTACTGACCACCCTCCCAAACCCAGGAACTCCACTCAGCCTTCCTGAGAACACTGGAAAATATGAAGGTCTCTCCAAACACCATTATATTGGGTGACTTCAACTATCCAAACATAGACTGGGAGCATTACTCTAGCTCTAACACCCTAGCCCAAAGGTTCCTAGAATTTATAAACTCAAATGCTATGGAACAACTTGTTACCACTCCCACAAGAGGGGAAAACATACTGGACCTGATCATCACCAACATGGGGACTCTATGCTCCAGACCAGAAGTGTATCCCTTACTGGTAAGATCAGACCATAAACTAATCTCACTGGATATTCACATCCCGACCCCACCCCCTGCCCAGAAAACCACAGTGAAAAACTTCTCTAAAGCAAATGTCACACTCCTCAAAACCGAGGTGGAATCCTTCAAAGCCCCCGGTTCTGTGAAAAATATGGCCCAGACCGCAGAATTCTTTATAAATGCATTCTATGAACACCTTCAGGAATGCATGGATCATGCAATCCCAAATAAAACCAAGACCCAATCTTCCAAAGGCAGACATCCTGTCTGGTGGACCCCAGCCATAAACAAACTATACAATAGAAGGAGGAAGCTACTACATGATAGAGCAAAATCCCAAAAAGGGAAGGCATCTCTGATCAGTATTAGCAAAAAACTATGGGCACTCATAAAATCGTCTATGGCCAGCTTTGAGAGAAAAATTGCACAGGACACTAAGGATAATCACAAGGCTTTCTTTAGTTATGTTAGGAACCTGGGTGGGAATTCCAAGATATGCTCAGAATTAGTCCAAAATGACAAAAAATACACCGAACCCACAGACATTGCCAACATCCTAGCTGACAGGTTCAGCGCAAACTTCTCCTCCCCCCCACCAAAAGGGCAAATATCTATCCCAGCAGAGTGCTGCCCCCCTGACATCTCAGATGCTGAGGTAAGAGCTGCCCTCTCCAAAGCAAAAAACACAGCATCAATGGGACCAGACGGTGTCCCGGGCTGCATCCTACATGAACTCCAAGAAGAGCTAAACCCAAACATAAAACTACTGTTCAACCTCAGCCTTACTACAGGATATATACCCGAAGAGTGGCGTACAGCAACAGTGGTCCCTCTCCACAAAGGTGGTGCCTCAACGGATCCTGGAAACTATCGCCCCATAAGCCTGACTAGCTTGGTCTGCAAAGCTATGGAAAGGATCATCATGGACCTCGTAAATAAAGATATTGGGGACCTACAGACACTGGATCCTACCCAGTTCGGCTTTGTTAAGGGCAGATCCTACCTCTTAAACCTGGTCGATTTCTTTGAAACAGTCACCAAAGCCATTGACGAGGGGAAGGTGGTCCACACAGCCTACCTGGACCTCGCAAAAGCCTTCGATACAATACCCCACTCGGGCATTATAGATAAGCTCACCAGCTTAAATATAAACCCCTATGTCACTAGATGGGTTGCAAACTGTCTCAAGGACAGAACCCACATGGTTAGAATTGCTGGAGCCATGTCAGACTCCAAACCAGTTACAAGTGGCATCCCACAAGGCTCAGTCCTGGGACCTCTCTTGTTTGGTATATATTTCTCGGAGGTACAGGCCAACACGGAAGGACTGTGGCTGACCAAGTTCGCAGATATAGCTACCATATAGGTGGCAACCCACTAAGCACAGAAGAGGTTATCAGGGACCTGGGGACCCAGGTTGACAGTGGCCTCTCGTTTGACACTCACGTTGCTAAAGTGGTTCGAAAGACCTTCTACATTGCCCACCTGATCATGAAGGGATTCACATCCAGATCAAGTGAGGTCATTGTTCCCCTGTACTCTTCACTTATCAGACCAATGATCGAGTACAATGCCTCATTCGGGATGTATCTCACCCGACACCTGCAGCAATTGGAGAGACCCCAAAAGTTCCTCACCAAAAGGATAAAGGGACTCCAAAACCTGTCATATGCTGCCAGACTGAAGAAACTCCAACTCTATTCAGTTGCATACCGTCTGCTCAGAGGTGACCTGTGCCTGACATACAAGGCCATGACCAACCCGGAATTAATGGACATGCTCCACCTCAAAAAATCCAAATCCACCAAAACCACTAGAGCAAGAGACTTAAACCTTAGCACGGATATAAATAGGACATGCTGGAGGGATAGATTTATCACCCAGAGACTCCCCATGCTGTGGAATAAAATCCCAGTCTATGTGAGGCAGAGCACCTCGCTGGCTCTGTTCAAGAGAAATCTTGACCGGTGGATGGGAGATCGTAGGTTTACCCTGGGAATCATCTCTGTGTCACTACTGGACAGAGGCACAACAAACTAATGGGCACAGTATTTCTAACATAAGGGGCGGCGTAAGCCACATAACTTTGGGCTAGGCTTATAAATGCCCTAGGGCAGTTAGCCTAGTATAAACCTATGAACCTATGAACCTATAAGATGACTGCAAACTGGGCACCATAATCGACTCTCCATCCGACACAAGCATCCTCCAAAAGGGCCTCATAGAAACAGACAACTGGTGCAAGAGCCATGGCCTCAAGCTAAACGCAAAAAAATGTATAGTCATCCCCTTTGGCAAAAACAAAGTGCCCACAAATTACTACATAGGTGGTAATCCATTAAGTACAGAAGAAGTAATTAGGGACCTGGGGACCCAAGTTGATAGCAATCTCTCATTTGACAACCACATGGCCAAAGTGGTTAGAAAAACTTTTTATATAGCCCACCTAATCATGAAGGGATTCACATCTAGATCAGGGGAGATCATCGTGCCTCTTTACTCATCCCTCTTCAGGCCCATAATTGAGTACAATGCCCCTTTTGGGATGCACCTTACCAGACACCTGTAGCAACTGGAAAGACCCCAAAAGTACCTCACCAAGAGGATCAAAGGGCTCAAACAGATGCCATATGCTGCCAGGTTAAAGCAACTCCAGCTCTACTCAGTGGCATACCACCTGTTCAGAGGCGATCTGTGCCTGACGTATAAAGCCATGTCCAACCCAGAATTAATGGACATGCTGCACCTCAGAAAATCCAAATCCCATCGAGCTATGTGCTCGAGAGACTTGAACCTCAGCACTGAAATAAATAGGACATGCTGGAGGGACAGATTCATAACCCAGAGGCTCCCTTCACTCTGGAATAAAATCCCAGTCCAGGTTAGGCAGAGTCCCTCATTGACTCTCTTTAAGAGGAATCTTGATGAGTGGATGGGAGATCATAGGTTTACCCCGGGTATCACTTCTGTGTCACTGTTAGACAGAGGCACAGTATACTAACCTCGAAAAAGGGCATAGCAAAATTAATTTAAAATGGGTGGTGAAAGCCAAACACACACTGGCTAGGCTTATAAATGCCCTAGGGCAGATAGCCTAGTATGAACCTATGAACCTATGGGTTTTGTTTTCTGGTCTCTGATAACCCAGATTGTAATTAGTATTAATTTCACTATGATACTTGTTTGTAATTTTTTTTTTTTTATTATTATAAACTTTATTGCAATTTATTATGTATTTTGCGTATGTTTGGAGCTTTTCTCCTCGGGCCTCCTTTGTAAAAGGGCTTTTGCCCAGTCAGACTAACCCTGTTAACAAATGTCAAATAAATAAAATAAATAAATAAATAAAAATGTGCTCTTTCAGTTGCAATTGTTTGATGGGTGGCCTAGGAGAAGTTGCAGAACCTGTGACAGTCATAGGAACATACATGTCAGTTGATCACAGGGATTATAAGATGCCTAGCCATTGTTTGTTTGTGTCTTTCGGCTTTTTCCCGGTTAGGGGTCGCCACAGTGGAACTCCGGTCCACTAATGATTGGCAGTAGAGTTTTACATGCTGGCTTGCCAGGCCTAACGCACAACCTTCAACGAAGGAATGCCCGTTCACGTGTGTCACCACACAGAAGACGCTCTAACTGAGGATCGAACGGGCTACGTCTAACTGTGAGGTGACAATGCTACCGCAGCACCACCACCGCATCTTTAAAAAGATAGATGTAAATGCTCTTCCTGCACTTTTCAAACATTTAATTATGCTTAATTCCCTTAACAAGCAGGGCTGCTTATGACAACCTTTGTGTAAGTTTTTGATTATCCATCCAGTCATCAAGAATAGCTTTAAAGGTAACCAATGAAATACTTTGCTTGACCTGTAGTGGCAACTTATTCCATAGGCTAGGAATATGTTGACTTAGAAAGCAGTCTCTCCAGCAAGACTTTTTTTATTTATTGGTGTAGATTTAGGTCCTTAGTGTGGGTGTTTGTAGACCCACTGATATTGTGAAGAAATAGGAGGTGAAATAGGCCTGGGTTTTTCATGGCTTGAAAAGTGAGACAAAGGTCACCTCTCAGCAGCCTGTAGGCTACTGAGTGTAAAAGTGCAATGCTAATTGATTGTGGTAGTTGAAGGATTTAAGGCTTTTAGTTTTCTTGGTTAGAAAGTTTTCAGGCTTTTCCACTTGAATGATATGCTTGGATTTGTATATACTCTAGGAGAATGGAAGAGTACAGTGGTAGGATGACTTCCCTGGGTCTTGAAGATATTGCCTTGGAAATTAATTGAGACAGAAGGATTTCCTAACAATGTTGGAAACATGATGATTGAATGAGTGAGAGTAACCAACATAAGTACCCAGGTCTCGTATGACTGTATCTGTCTGAAGAGGAGTATCATTTATAACATATGAGGAAGAAGCAACTTTTCTGCCAAATGCTACTATGCTGCATTTTTTTCATTTAGTTTGAGACCCTTTCTGATACACATGTACGTACATATTCCAGCCCATGTTGGAGCTGGTTTGTGTCAGTAGATGAGTAGATAACAGTGTTCAGTTTGCAATCAACACCAAGCTTTGTCATTTACACTTCTGAGATATTGGCTGAGATGTCTGCAAAATAAATGCCAAACAGGAGAGCCCCCGGAACTAATCCTTGTGGCAACCCACTAGCTACAGTTTTACATTCAGAGAAGAAACTTGCAACTTTTACAAAATGCAATCTTTTGGGTAGCCATTCTGCAACCCAATGGACAATATAGGGGTTTACATTAAGCTTTTCTAATTGTCGATAATACCAGGATGGGGATATGCTAAAGAGGAATCTTAACATGCTTTACCATTCTGTCCCTTCTAGCAAATATTTGCCTCATAGTCCTGTTTTCCTAATCATTAATTTGTTGTGCAACTTTTGCTTCAGTGGAGGAGGACAGTAATCTGAATCTATTCCCAGTGTCCTCATCTGATAGAACAGACCACAAGTTGGTGAGCTAAAATTCGTTTTCAGCCATTACTATTTTTATGACTGAAAACAGACTTGAAATGGCTGCTAGAAATTCAAAACCCTGAGAAATTTTCATGACTCAATCTAGTATCTGATGATTCTGCCTTGCCTTACAGGCTACATAACTCATGGGTGTTCTTGAAATGCAAAGAGATGATGTGTTTCTAAGGTGTTCAGTGTCGTGCAACATACTTTCAGGATATAATTTTCTTGCTTTTGCCTGAGTATTTTTGCTTCTATCTCAGTGTTTATTTATAATAAGAGAAAAGCTGAAGAGCATTCATTATTTATGTAGTAGGAATGATTTAAATGAGTTCTGACACAATGTGCACTGCATCATAACTATATATATCTAGAAGTGGAATCTCCCTGTTAAACATATGGTACTTTGGTCAGTGTTAGAGATATTTATTTATTTAGACATTTGTTGACCATTCCAGTGTCAGTCCAGAGTTTTACAACTACAGCAAAGCAAATAATTAATTTAAGCTTCACAGTTGTACACCTTATTTAGAATAAGCCAGAATCTTTTTATTAGCAAAAATACAAAAAAAAAAAAACATGTTTTGAAGTATGAACTCCACTGTAACGAGTTTCCTAGTGTGGCCCATGAGGGTAGTTTATATACCAAACTCAGCTATGGAACCTAATACAATTAACAGTCAAAGGTTATACAGTGAGGGAAACGCTCTATTTCACTCCCTCTCCAAAAGTGAATGATCACACTAAATTCTTTCTTGCTGCACTGGCCTCATGTCTTAGCTGAACGCCAAACGGCAACCCTGGTTTCGGGTTACCAATAAAATACCATCACATTACTCTGTCTAGGCCAGGGAGTCAAGCAATGTCAAGTCAAAGCACTGGTAATTATAGCTTTTTTATTAATTTGTATTTTTTAACTGGGGTAGATCACTGATTCACATGGACCTTTTTCAGACTCATCCTTGGAGTACTGTGTTGTAAGTGACTTCGTCAAAGGCATACAGTTGGGTAGACAGAGACTGCGTATTTTAACAGCTTATAGTTTTTAGCCTCTGTGCTAACTGCAAACATAGCTTTGGGCAAAATGTAAATCACTTTACTAATTGTTAAATCCAACTTAGTCTAATTTACAGGAGGCAACTTTTCTTTTTTGGGGGGGGGGGTCGCTGAGTCACTACATTGTGAAGTAAACCCTAACAACACAGTATTATTCTTTGCTATGCAAATGATCTAAATTCAAATATTTATTGACATCCTGATGAACCTGTTGAGTCAACTGACTCTTTCATTTAAATGTAAACTTATAATAACGTCTACCTTTAGCAATTCCTTTTTATTTATTTATTTATTCATTTGTTTATTAATTTGCATCATATGTCTGTCATCATCTGTGTATTACTTCCTACTTGCTTTTCTAGTTTAAATGTTAGTAGATTACTCAGTGAACAACATTTTTCTTAACAGTTAGTTACTGTTCACCTCTTAGATCATATTTTATAAAACTGCATTGAAAACCATGCTATAATGCCACTATTTAGTATGACAGTTCTGTTTCTTCTGACATTTTGATCCATTTAGGTTAATGCAACTCAGTAAGCGGATAAGACGGTCAATGTTTTGAAAGGGGCAAATGAAATTGCTATATTTGTAAAATATTTAAATCTCATGGAGTATTGTCCTATTGTTAATGTTCTTTTGTTTATAAAGTAGTAATGAGTTAATCCTGTTTGCTCAGCTGAACTGCAATATCTGAGTTGTACTTATGTTTATTTTCATTACTGTTCAAAAGAAACTACACATGCCCTTATGTAACTGTCATGTAAATAAGATTAAAGAAAAAAAAGGTAATTTAAATGCAGTGTTGTGGTTCAATACAATATTCGTCATTAAATGAACCAGAGAATGCTGAGGTTAACAAAAACGATACAACTGCCAGGAGAAACAATGGTAAAAGAGCTATGACGGGAATATTACTGTCAGTTAATCATTCTGTCCTTCAGGAAAACTAAAACAACATATGCTGAGACTGTATCATTAAGTTGTAAAATGTGCAGAATAATGTGTCCTTAAGCAGTATTTGTGAATCTCTAGATCTCTTGAGTGAAACCGGTATGAATTTTTGAACTGCGTGTTTTCTTCTGTTAAAAATAAACAATTGGAATTCTCCTGCAAAAGGAAACAAACTTGGAGTTTGTGGAACGATTTTTGCAGGTGTCAAGCTTTAATGTATAGAGTACAAACTGCTGCTTTTGGGAGAAATAACCATAGAACTCTGGAACACTTTCAGTGCTTGTTCACACTTTACTTCACTTTTCTTTCTATTTTTTAAATGTTTTATTAAATTTTGTGAATAACAAATAAGAAATAAATAATAAAATATCAAACCATATAAAGCATCAAAACTACAATATGCAAAGCAAAACAATGGACCACAAAATGTCTGATAACACTTATCTAATAAATAATTCATTTTTTTCTAACAGTTATACTCAGAAGTTAACCTGTTTATTCTCATTTTAATGGTAGCTAATTCATTTGGACATGCTAAAGTTAGTAAATGGAGGAGCAGATTCACTTTTCCAGTACTTTGTAGTTAGCTTTCTAGCAATTGTTAGCAGACTCTAAGTAGGAAGAACTTTTGCTCTAGGTATACATCTGGGAATTCTATTCTAGAGGCGTAGTTAAATTAACTTTATTAAACCAAGAAGAAACCAATCTCTTCCCATATAAAAACAAACGCTTAAAAATCAAACATCTTATGTTGCCAAATTCCTTTAACTATAATTTACATCCTCAGCAACCATGATTTTACTTTTAACATATAATTCCAGTTTATGTGAGATAAAAAGAAACTCTGTCTAAAAACATTCAAGAGTATATTTTCCAAAATAAAGAAATAGTAGTTTTATGAAAAGATGTTAGAATCAAATTTTATCAAGTACAGCTAAAGATGGATTGCTTATATGCACACTTTTTCCTTAGAATTAATATAATAACAGATTAAATTATCACTATGCTGATGTCTGTTTAGCCGGTACCATTTGGTCGACAAAAACAGATAAGCAAAATGTGTATGAAATTGGCAGGTCACCTCTGAAGAATCTCATACAGACTGCTCAGAGGTGACCTGTGTCTGGCATACAAGGCCGTCTCAGACTCAGCCTTGATGGAGTTGCTGCATATCCGTAAGTCAAACTCCACTCACGAAACCTGCATGCAAGGCCTCAACCTGGTATGTGACATTAATACAACTTGTTGGTGGGATAGATTTGTGTCCCAACGACTCCCCCGTCTGGGGAATAGACTCCCTGTTCATGTCAAGCAGAGTACCTCACTAGCCCTCTTTAACAGAAACCAGGATGACTGGATGGGAAACCGAAAATATACCCCTGGGATCCCACCTGTGTCTCTACTGGACAGGAAAATAGGTGCTGACTTTGTGAGAACATGGGTGAAATTCTTGGCTAGGCTTATAAGGGCCTCCGGGCCAATACCCTAGTATTGTCCTATGAACCTATGAACCTAATAAAAACAATCCCAATTTCAAAACACAATTAAAATCCCATCTCACCAGGACCTGGATCTGTAAATGCTCTGACACAGGATAATTCCTATAAGACCACTCCTGCCAAATTAGTTTACTCAGGATAACTCGCATGAGACAACTGTATGCATTAGATTCTCCACATTTCTATTAAAAGGGGCCTCTGAACCTTCAATTTACCATTGTTATAGAATTATACATTAAGTCTTTCAACTTGAACAATGCTGTCTTAACTAATAAGCTCCTGTAATTTGGAAATCCTTGACAATGCTATCCAGCTTTCCTTCTAGACTGCTATACCAATTACTTCCTTGACTGACATGCTGAACTTGGCTATCTGTTACTTGTATTATAGACAGGATCATGTGCCAGTTTGTATAGAACCTCCTGTGTCTTGTTTCTGCAATTTGTAGTAGAATATGACTCATGTACCTAAAATTTGTAATCTATGTTATAAGAGGTGTAATCTATGTTATAAGAGGTGTCATGTTTTTAGCCTGTTTGTATTGAGCACCATGTCTCTTGTTTTTGCATTTTGTAGTAGACTGCATGTCATGTATTTGACATATTGTAAGGAGCTTTTCTCCTGGACCTCTGCTGAAAATAGGCAGCCCCTGCCCAGTCGGACCACCCCGAGAAACAAATGTAAAATAAATAAATAAATAAATAAATAATAATAATTTATGGCCAGGATGCAAGATTTCTTTAATCGCTGTCCATACTTTTTTGGGTTATGTTTACTATTATTCTGAAAGCTATTATTTATTTATTTATTTAACATTTGTTGACCAGAAAAGTCCGACTAGGACAGAGCCTATTTTCAATGGATGCCCAGGTAGAAATGCTCCAGACAAGTCTTTGGAATGTGGGAGGAAACCGGAGCACCCAAAGGAAACCCATGCGACTGCAGGGAGGATATGCAGACTCTGCACAGAAGGTACCCCAGCCGAGAGTCGAATGGGAGAACCTCTAGCTGTGAGGCGAACACTTTAACCACTGCACTGACCATGGTATAGTAAAATATATTGTTTTCATTAATTTGCTTTTAAGTATGATTGCGAAGCACTCTCAAGTTCTCATAGGTTCATAGGTTCATACTAGGCTATCTGCCCTGAGGCAATTATAAGCCTAGCCCGATTCTGTATGGCTTACGCCACCCCTTGATTTGAGTATACTGTGCCCTTTAAGGTTTAGTTTACTGTGCCTCTGTCTAATAGTGACACGGGAGTAATCCCTGGGACAAACCTACGATCCCCCATCCACCTATCGAGATTCTTCTTGAAGAGATTCAGTGAGGTGCTCTGCCTCACATGAACTGGAATTCTATTCCAGAGCAAAGGGAGCCTCTGGGTTATGAACCTGTCCCTCCAGCAAGTTCTATTTATTTCTGTGCTGAGGTTCAAGTCCCTCGAGCGTGTGGCTCTAAGGGATTTAGATTTACTGAGGTGGAGCATGTCCATTAATTCTGGATTTGACATAGCTTTGTATGTCAGGCATAGATCACCTCAAGTAGGCGGTATGCAACTGAGTAGAGCTGGAGTTTTTAACCAAGCAGCATATGGCATCTGTTTGAGACCCTTGATCCTCTTGGTGAGATACTTTTGGGGTCTTTCTAATTGCTGCAGGTGTTGGGTAAGGTACATCCCAAAAGGGGCATTGTATTCTATGATGGGCCTGATGAGGGATGAATAAAGGGGCACGATTACCTCTCTTGATCTAGATGTGAAACCCTTCATGATGAGGTGGGCTATGTAGAAGGTCTTTCTAACCACTTTGGCAATGTGGTTTTCAAAGGAGAGATTGCTATCAACTTGGGTCCCCAGGTCCCTAATAACTTTCTCTGTACTTAATGGGTTTCCGCCTATGTGGTAATTTGTGGGCACATTGTTGTTGCCAAAGGGTATGACTATACATTTTTTGGCATTTAGCTTTAGACCATGGCGCTGGCACCAGTTATCTGTCTCTGTGAGACCTTTTTGAAGGATGTTTGTGTCAGCTGGAGAGTTAATTATGGCGCCCAGTTTGCAGTCGTCTGCGAACTTGGTGAGCCATAGTCCTCCCACGTTTGCCTGTACCTCGGAAAAGTATATACCGAACAAAAGTGGTCCCAGGACAGAACCCTATGGGATGCCACTTGTGACTGGTTTCGAGTCTGACAAGGCTCCTGCAACTCTGACTCTGTGGGTTCTGTCTTTGAGCCAGTTTGCGACCCATCTTGTGACATAGGGGTTTATATTTAAGCTGGATAGCTTATCTATGATGCCCAAGTGGGGTATTGTGTCAAATGCCTTTGCAAGGTCCAGATAGGCTGTGTGGACTACCTTCCCTTCATCTATGGCTTTGGTGACTGTTTCAAAGAAGTCAACCAGGTTCAAAAGGCAGGATCTGCCCTAGACAAAGCCGAACTGGGTAGGATCTAGTGTCTGTAGGTCCCCAATGTCTTTGTTTATGAGCTCCATGATGATCCTCTCCATAGACTTGCAGACTAAGCTAGTCAGGCTTATGGGGTGATAGTTTCCAGTGTCCGTAGAGGCTCCACCTTTGTGGAGTGGGACCACTGTTGCTGTACGCCATTCTGTGGGCACATATCCTGTAGTGAGGCTGAGATTGTATAGCTGTTTTATTTGAGGGATTAGTTCCTCTTGGAGTTCATGTAGGACGCAACCTGGGATGCCATCTGGTACCATGGAAGCAGAGTTTTTTGCTTTGGAGAGGGCAGCCTTCACCTGAGCATCAGAGATGTTTGGGAGGCAGCCCACTGCTGGGCTAGATACTTGCTCTTTTGGGGGGGGGGGTGGAGAAGTTTGCAATGAACCTGTCTGCCAGGATATTGGCGATGTCTGTGGGTTCAGTGTATTTTTTGTCATTTAGAATCAACTCAGAACAAGTCTGGGAGTTGCATCCCAGGTTTCTAACATAACTGAAAAAAGCCTTATGATTGTCTTTGGTGTCCTGTGCAATTTTTCTCTCGAAGCTGGCCTTGGAGGATTTTATGAGGGATCGTAATTTTTTGCTAGTACTGATCAGAGATGCCTTCCCTATTAGGGATTTTGCTGTATCATGTAGTAGCGTCCTCCTTCTGTTGTACAGTTTATTTATGGCAGGGGTCCACCAGACTGGACGCCTGCCTTTGGATGATTGGGTCTTGGTTTTGTTTGTGATAGCATGATCCATGCATTCCTGGAGATGTCCGTAGGATGTGTTTATATAGGATTCTGCAGTTTGGACAATAGTTTCCACTGGCCCTGGGGCCTTGAAGGATTCCACTTCAGTTTTGAGAAGTGAGAAGTTCGCTTTTGAGAAGTTTTTCACTGTGGTTTTCTGGGCTGGGGGTGGGGTCGGGATGTGGACATCCAGTGAGATTAATTTATGGTCTGATCTTACCAATGAGGGATATACTTCTGGTGTTGAGCATAGAGTCCCCATGTTGGTAATGATCAGGTCTAGTATGTTGTCCCCTCTTGTGGGAGTGGTGACTAGTTGTTCCATAGCATTTGAGTTTATAATTTCCAGGAACCTTTGGGCTAAGGTGCTGGGGCTTGAGTAGTGCTCCCAGTCAATGTTTGGGTAGTTGAAGTCGCCCAATATAATGGTGTTCGGAGAGATCTTCATGTTCTCCAATGTTTTCAGGAAAGCCGAGTGGGATTCCTGACTTTGAGAGGGTGGTCTGTAAGATGCTATAAACTGAAAAGCAGTCTTGCCCACTGTTAGTTGCACATGGATGGTCTCTGATACTTCGTGCAATGCCACTAACCTGGAGGTGTGAATATCCTTGATAAATATGGAAACTCCCCCTCCTTTTGTGGTTCGGTCCGGGTTTTGGGGCCGAAAAGCATGATATGAGGTATGGTAGTGCTGGGGTGCTCTCTGGAGCCTTGAACCAGGTTTCTGTCACTGCACAGATATCGATGTTCTCCATACTGAGGAGAGCTTGGAGTGCATACATCTTGAGGTTAAGACTTCTGGCATTTAGCAGCATTACCCTTAGTTTCTTGTTCCTTGTGCTGTCTATGGGGGTGGGTTTGACTTTTGAGCCTTGCCTAAAAAAGGCACTATGGGGGTGGCAAGAGCCTTTGCCAATATCTGAAAGCCCAGTGGTGACAGGTGCAAGTCGTCCCTTGCGAAGCAACGTGGCTTGTCGAGCATGTCATCCCAGGCTGACAGACACTGGATCCCCTTTGAATGACACCAAAATTTTAGCCAATTGTTAAAATCGATCATTTTGTCTTTGTACTGTGGCATCATTCTAGGTGAGGGTAAGATGCTGCTCAAGGTCAGGGTCATACCAGCCTGGGCTACATGATCAGAGAGCTCCTCTATGTCTCTTTTCATGTAGTCTAGGGAGGTATGTCTCAGGTCATTCACACCAGCATGTACAATGACTGAGTCATATTTGTATTTGCTTTGGAGTGACCTGAGTGCTTGCGTTATGTGGCGGATCCTAGCACCCGACAGGCAGCACACCATGACCTTCTCTTTATTCAGCCTGGTGAGTGGGACGTCAGTGTGTCTGACAATAGAGTCACCTATTACAAGAGTATCAGGTGTGTTATTCAGCCTTAAGGGCTGTGGCTGCTTGGCACACTGACTTTGTGGGCTATGTGTTGTGCGTGTTTTGTTTTGAGGTAGCGTTTGCTTGGATGTCTGCTTTGGAGGTCTCTGTTGCTTAGGTAGATTTTTATTTAGAGCCTCCGAGCATGTTTTTGTGTATTTATGTGTTTGGTTCACTGATGTGGTGGGACTATGTGATACTGGAATTGTGTTGTGTGAGGTTACCTTCTCCTCCTGACTGGTTACACCAGTTTTGAGATGAGAGAGCTCAGCCTCCAGTTTGGCTAAATAGTTGCATCTCTCACATATATTTGAACCTGTTTGGAGGAGGAGAGGGTTGTCCGTGTACATGAGACAGTTGTAACATTGCCTCAAAATCCCCAGATTCACCAGCTGGACTGGAGAGGAAACCATTGACTGACCTTTGGACATGCTAGAGTAATATAGGGAAACTGAATTTAAGACGGACCAATAGGGGACAGGGTAATCATAGAGAGTATAAGAGTAAGTAGTGCTTATGGTTTAATAGTGCTAACTTGTAGGATTACTTAATTGGAAGGACCTTAGAATGAGAATATGGTGTTTAAATTGAGAGATAGAATAGTTCTAAGGGAAAAAGTGAAGAGCAGACTTTGTGGAGCCAGGAATAGTTTAAACCCAATTAGGCAGTGCTGCCTGCTGTTCCGCTATGCACAAAAACGCGCAAAAGAGGGTTTTAAGAGAGGAAGATGAAGGAGTTTTGGAATTGTCCCAAAATGGCCAATAAAACTACAGTTTCAAGTCAGTAACCACTCCCACAGGGGCAGGCAAGCTGCTCAATGTTTTTCACTGCCACTGATCAACAGAGAGACTTCCCTTTTGCCCAAGCAAAAAAATGGCCTCACAGAAACTTACAAACAGTTCAAGAACAGCAAGCCTGTAACTGAACTTTTTTAAATCTCAGAAATCTCAGAAACGTGGGGAAAAAGCAAGATTTTTTTTGTTTTTTTCAAGATATTGTGGTGTTTTATATTTTTGCCATTCTTTCTATGCTTTCTCTGTATTCTGCATAAGTATTCCCCTCTTTTTGGATAACCAAATGGCATTATTGCAGACTATTTACAGCACTTAGGAAGGTTGTATTTAATTCATTTACAGCATCATCTAAGGGGAGGATTTTTAGGAAGTTCTAGTGAATACATGATTGGTTAGTAATGAACATTTCTGGGCTAAACTTAGAAAGGTTGCATGCTGTTTTTCTAAGCATGTTTAAGTGCATGTGTGAGATGTCTGGTTGTATTAATTGGGAGATGATCACTGAGACAGAAAGACATTGTACCTGAGGTGGTATATTTGCTAGGGTCTGATACTAAGATCCAGTCTAATAGGGAATTTGATGTCTTGCTATAATGTGTGGGTTATTAATTAGCTGTGTGAAACCAAATAAGGTCCCACTAGATGAATGGGAGTTAGAGTTTATGCCCAGCTAATGACAATAGCATCACCTAGTAGTATTATTCCTTATGGAATTGTTATGGATATTCAATGTAGGATATCTTTCAGTATAGCTGTATTTTACCAGGAGGGATATAAAGAACAGTAATACGTATTTGTTTATAATTGTTTAATTTCAGGAAAGTTATAAAAAGCTCTGTTGAATTGAATGTTGGTATTGGTTTATTGTAAGGGGAAATGTGGTAGTTGTTGGGAAATATTAAAGCAATACCACCACCTTTCCTCTTTATATGGTCATTACAGATGATATTATAGCCAGGAGGTGTAATTAAGTAGTCATATATGCTGAGTTTAAGCAAAGTTTCATGTACAGCAAGAATATCAGGCTCATGTTGGGTAATCTGGGCATGTACATCAGCAATTTTATTTCTTATACTTCTTAGGTTCATAGGTTCATGGTTTGGTACTAGGCCATCGGCCCTAAGGCTTATACAAGCCTAGCCTTAACAGTTCCCCAGCTATTTCTACCCAGGACATTTACTTCCCTGGTCCCCTGTCTAGCAGGGTGAATGAAGTGATCCCGGGGTGAATATCCTATCTCCCATCCAGTAGTCAAGCTTCCTTTTGAAGAGGGCCAAAGAGGCGTTTTGTTTGACATGGATGGGCAGTCTATTCCAGAGTATGGGGAGTCTCTGGGACAGGAACCTATCCATCCAGCATGTTTTGTTCATTGTGATGACCATTGTGAGGTTTAGATCCATGGAGCATGTGGCTCTGAGGGACTGGGATTTCTTTAAGTGTAGCATGTCCAACAGCTCTGGGTTTGACATGGCCTTGTATGTTAAGCAGAAATCGACTCTGAGGATATGCGACAAAGTATAGCTGGAGTTTTTTTAGACAGTCAGCATAAGGCATCTGCTTTAGGCCTGTGATTCTTTTAATGAGGTATTTCTGCGGCCTTTTCAACTGTTGTAGGTGTCTTGTGAGGTACATACCAAATGGGGCATTATACTCTATAATGGGTTTAATGAGGGATGAGTACAGTGGGACAATGGCCTCCTTTTTACTGGATGAAAAACCCTTAGTGATGAGATGTGCCACATAGAAGGATTTCCTGACTGTTGTGGCGATGTGGTTATCGAAGGTGAGACCACTGTCTACCTGTGTCCCTAAGTACCTTATCTCACTTTCGGTGTTTAGTGTACTGCCACTTATGTGGTAATTCATGGGTACATGTTTTTTCCCAAAGGGGATAACTATCCATTTCTTGGCATTGAGCTTGAGCCCATGGCTCTGGCACCAAGCATCTCTCTCTGTAAGACCCCTTGTAGAATATCCACATCACTTGGGGATTCAATAATGGGCTCCCAGTTTGCAGTCATCTGCAAACTCTTTTAGCCAGAGTCCCTTGGTGTTGGCCTGTACTTCGGAGAAGTAGATGCCAAGCAAGAGCGTTCCCAGGACTGAACCCTGTGGTACTCCACTTATCACTTGTCTGGAGCTGGATTTGGAGTCAGCTACTTTTACAGTGTGGGTTCTGTCAGTAAGCCAGTTTGTGACCCGTCGAGTGACGTAGGGATTAATGCCCAGCTTAGTAAGTTTATCTATGATTCCAGAGTGGTGGATGGCCTTGATGAGGTCCAGGTAGGCTGTGTGGACCGTCTTACCCTCATCCATGGCTCTGGAGACTGATCCGAAGAAGTCAATCAGGCTGAGGAGACAAGATCGGCCCTTCACGAAACCAAACTGGGTGGGGTTCACTGTTTGAAGGTTGCCAATGTCTTTGTTTATAAGTTCCATGATAATGCATTCGATGGCATTGCAGATCAGACTCGTCAGGCTGATGGGATGATAGTTACCGGGGTCCAAGGTGGATCCACCCTTGTGGAGTGGGATAATTGTAGCTGTGCGCCACTTATTGGGCATGAAGCCTGAGGTGAGGCTATGATTAAACATGACACTTAGTTGAGGTGCCAGTTCATTTTGTAGTTCATGTAGTACACAGCCCAGAATGCCGTGTGGTCGCATGGATGTTGTATTCTTAGCTTTGGAGAGTGCAATTCTTATGTGTGGTAGTGATTGCTGGTATTTGGCAATCTTTTGGTACTGAGATGGGCCCTTTAGGGGGAGAGAGGGGGGTGAAGTTGGCACTGATTCAATCTGCCAGGATATTGGCAATATCCTTGGGATCAGTATATTTAGTGACATTCTGTTGTAGCTCAGAGCAGATCTGAGAATTACCATTTAGATTCTTGACATAAATATAGAATGCCTTGTTGTTGTCTTTAGAATCTTTGGCAATTTTATCTTCATAA
>NC_056729.1:1660385473-1660470473 GCF_019279795.1 Protopterus annectens
GGGGGTTGGTCCTTATGGACCAAACTGAATATAACAAAAGAATGTATGCATATTTGTCCTCTGATGTATATACACAGGTTAGTATCAATGAAGTGAATGGTGCATACAAAAAGATCAGAAGCACATTAGATGACTTATTTTTGGAAGGAACTATTGATATTGATACGTATCAATATTTATCTATGTCTGCACCTATTATTCCTGCTTTATTTGGTTCCCCTAAACTCCATAAGAGTTACATTGATCCCCCTTTTAGACCTATAGTTGATGGTAGAGGATCAATAACATATGCCTGTGCCAAATTTATTGATAGCATGTTGAAACCACTTATTAAGGATGAACCACAAATCTGACGAGACTCCTGGAGTTTTTTGGACAACATTAATAAATTAGAATACAATGACAACCATATTTTTCTTACAATAACGTAAAAGATTTGTATACAGTGATCCCACAAATTTTAGGGTTAGAATGGATCAGAGAATTTATGTCCTTATAAAAGGTGGATGACAAGAACATATACCTGGTAGAAACATTGTTAGAAGTGGTGTTGTCCAACAATTTTATGATTTTTAATGGACAATTTTATTTGCAAAACACAGGAGTGGCGATGGGGTCACCCTGTGGTGGGAGTTTTGCAAATTGCGTTATGGCACATTGGGAAAGAAGTTTGTTGTTTAATAATATTTTGTTTCAAGAAAATGTTCTATGGTACACTAGGTACCAGGACGATATGTGCCTCATTTGGCAGGGAGAGGTAAACATCATTGAGGCTTTTATTGAGAGCATAACTGAAATTACTGATTTCTTAGAGTTCACCTACCATGTAGGCTTGGAAAGCATTCATTTTTTGGACATTAAAGTGGCCAAAGACAGGGTTAATCAGAGATATAAAACCACAATTTATAGGATACCTACCCATTCAAATGCGTTTTTACACTTCTTAAGTAGCCACCCTTACCATCAGAAGAAAGCAATTGTAAAAGGGCAAATGGTAAGGACAGCTAGGATGGTCTCAGAGGGCACTGATTACATAAAGGAATGTGAACTGTTAAAAACTATGTTCATGAGAAGGGGCTACCCAGAAGTGTTTGTGGATGACATTATGCTGTAGGTGAATATGAAAAGATCTTCAGGACATTTCAGACCATTGTTATACAAAGGTTACGACAATGATTCATCACTCATATCTGAGCAACAAAATGTAAGTTCAGAAAGCTCAGCCCATAATTTGGGTTTGAGCTTTCTGTTTATTTATTCCCTAGATTTTAAGAAAATTAGGGATATTTTAAAAAAAATTGGGTAATTATTTTGGAAGACAATGGTCTGAATAAGGTTTTAGGTGATAATCCTAGATTTACGTACAGAAGGGGTCCTAACCTGAAATATATACTCGAAAAGAAAAAGAAACAGAACAAGATTAGTACTGGTATGGGGAAATGTGGAGCTTGCCAACAATGCAAATTTATTGGAATGGGGAATAAAGTGACTATAAGGGACAACACCTATACAATTAATGGCAAATTTAATTGTGAATCAAAAGGGGTTGTATATGTGGTGTGCTGTGAGGCATGCCCATCGTACTATATTGGTAAGATGTAAAGAAAAATAAAACAAAGGATTTCTGAGCACCGATATTGTATTAGTAGGAGGGAGACTCCTAACGCACTAGCCAAACACATCGTACACACCCCGAATCACAAGTTCCTATACACAGTAATACATCAGGGGGAATGTAAAATAAGGGGTGGACCCTGGCAACTTAGGCTTGAAGAGAGTGAGTTAATGTGGCAAATTTGCACTTCAGCCCATATTCCACCAGGCCTTAATAAATATGCATCAATTTAGATTCACAGATTAGTACTAGGCTAACTGCCCTTGCCAGCCATTTTAAGGCTAGCTAATTATCCCCTGTGAGATTCAAACCATGTACCTTGTGTTTGTAAGACAAACACCTTAACCATTAGGCCACCCTCCCAACCTTAAAAGTATTTTAAAATTAAAAGCACTTATTAGGTAGGGAAGCTAAAGAGTTAAATTAGTACATCATGCACAATTTATATTGATATATATATATATATATATATATATATATATATATATATATATATATATATTAATAATAATTAAGAATTTTTTATGAATTGGGATATATCCTTTTTATATATGTATGGTACCCAGTATTGCAGTGGAAATCAGCCTTATAAGTTCGCACAAAGTTTTGGTTGCTATCTGTTTTAGGTATCATCTTTTTGGTTTTTAGAGATATATATTTGTATTTTAATAATGATGTTTAATTGTATTTTAGATAAAATGGTTTTATAAAATGTTTATATATGTTTCTGGAAGTAGGGACTAATATATATTATGGCATGTGCCTTTAAATGTGGTGATGGTTGTGATAGTAACTAGGAAGTAATTAGGAAATGATTAATTGAATAATGGAATAATTTAAATTAATTTATAAGTATATAAGGATGTAAATTTAATGTCTTGCTTTGTCTGAAGAAGTTGGGGCATTGACTCCTTCGAAAGCGCTAATTAAACGGATTTTTAACTACTGAACGGACTGCTTGGCACTGCCGTTTGCCTTTTTTTGTTTTATATAATACATGCTACACAACCTGGCCTTAGGATATCAGTACAATCTGTTGAAGAGTCACTGTGATAGTTAGCAGTTGTAATAGCTGTACTTTATTGCATGCCATGGTTATGTTAGTCCCTTTATAGTGATTCAGCAAAGGCGCAGTTATAGGAGAACAGAGGGTGGATTCTTAGATGTAAGAATGTTAGAGACAGTTAGGTAGCATTTGGTAGTGTTGGGTGAGCAGAAAGAAGAGTCTGAGACTAGGGGAGATTTTGGAAGGTAGGGCATATAAAAGGGGGGAGGGAGAAAGTATATGACAGATTATGCAGGAGTGGCTGTAGGCAGGTCAAAGAGAGAGTCAATCTTTACTGACAAAGAATCGTTGGATGGAAAATCTTTGAACCATTGAGCTTGAAACATAATAGCAGAGGAGTGCTGGGAAAGTAACTTAGGGGCAATGACAGGACAGAAGAGCAAATTTTCCTTGTTCTTGCAGTTGAGGACAGAATTTATTTTTTTAATTTAAATTAATATAACATGCAACTAATAACCCACCAGCCAACATGGTAGTTTGTTACCACTTTAGAACTCCAGAAAGATAACCAGTGTCTTGCATGATGAAAGCAAAAAGCTGAGCAAGTGAACATCTCAACAGCCGTACTAAGCCATGTACCTCACAATCCCAGTCTGTGCTGTTGGGGTAAAGATTTTTTTTTAAACTAATGGAACACCTGCAGGCCAACATGGCAGTTTTCTACCATCTGATCAAACTTTGTACAGAGATCATACCTTTTAACTATACCTCGTTACCTCATTATGAGGAATACTCCTCATTTTAAGTCTTAAAAAAGTCCATGTATCATGCTGTTCCACATTGAAAAGGTATATTAAATGTTCATTGTTAAGAATTTTTTCCAACAAATGTCCGTGGCAAATAATATTGAATTGTACCAGTTCATCAAAAGGATGTTTTAAAAGAATAAAGCAGGACATTTTAATCATGTTGTAAACCTCACAGCTGAAGTTGTTAGTATATTAGTTGGGGATCCACATTTTACTGCACATTATCAGTGGTAGTGTTACACATTTTGGGGATGGACAGTGGAGCTGGAAGGTTGAGGGCTATGCCAGAGGATGAGGCATATGTATTGTAAACTGAATGATCTGTTACTGCAGATGTTAGATGGACATTGGTAGTAGCCAATATGAAAAGAGATGGTTTCTGCTTCCATTTCTAGTGTAGATATAAAGAACCCATGGTCACGGAGGCATGTGATTGCAATAACACAGCAAAATGAAAATGCTTCAAGTGGTCCGTTTAAGCTGAAATGCATATATGGTTGGGAACTCTTATGCCATAACAGGACTGCTTTATGTGTGACTGGAATGGAAAGCACTTTATTGCATATGCTGTGCCAGTTGTCAGGAAAAGTCAGGAAGGGAAAGTTACTAATATTTCCATTAACTGCAATAGCCTTTTTCTTTGCTGCAAGTTATAAACCTGGAGACACAGTAATTTATTTTACTGTTTCAATTGTTTTAATTATATTTTCTTTTCAATGATATTTTTTTCTTTAATGGTCAAAACTTTTTCTACAAAATATTCCTTGCAGTGTTTCATATATGAAGCAGCTTTTACATATCCTGTGAGCAATAAAAGCACTATGGTATTTAACAGCTGCTTGTTTTAGCAGTATAACCATGGCTACATTTCTAACAAACCTTATAAAGACTGAAGCTGTAGAAATAACCTCAGTACAAGATATTTAATTTTATTTTGTCTGAGGAGGCATATTGCCATACTATTGCTATTTACTTCAAATAATTTATATTTGCAGAACTTATTTTATGTCTGTTTTATAACTCTAGTGTTGAATTTATTTCATTATGGGTGTGACTGTATATTTGCTGGGTTATAGCAATATTATATCATCAGATGAACGTTTACAAATCCTGTGGGCTGTCGGTGTATTTTATTTGTATACCAGTTTACTTTTTACTAGGTATTTGTAGTCAAAGTTTAATAAAAACAAAAATATTCTGCTTATATTCAGGGTCACCGCATGTCTCTCTTTGTGCAGGACAGTCCTCGTTTGGGCAATTGAGTCTTGTGAAAAAAACATGAAAAATGGTAAACATTTTGAGATATTAGGACAAGACGTATTTCATGTTTACAGTAATACTTGCATAAACAATAGTTTTGTATCTGAAGCACCTTGGAATGACATGAAACAACAGAAACAACTCAAATTCTAGAACAGAAAAAGTGAGGTCAGCCCTTTTACTGGTTATTGGCATGGCATATCCCTCAAAATTTCACATTTGCATTAGCAATCTCCACTTTGGTCAGCTGAAAAGGTAGCAACCCTAGTCTATATGTTGCATCATTTTGTCACTTGTGGCAAGGGATATGCCATTAGGTAGTCAAAATTCTTGCTAATTAGCTGGCAATATTTTTGGTAAGATGTACCTACTTTTCAAGAGCCTTTGTCAACATTTTTATATGTGCATGCTGAGACATATGGTTACAAAGGGTCTTCTTTCCATGTTCCTTCTGTTTTCCATTAAATTCTGTGCAGATATGAGTATGCCCCTCAGCAAGGTAAGGAATTTTAGTTTACTCTGAGAAGATGTGCACTTTGGTCCCTAAACTAAAGTAGAAAAGATAAAACATTAAAAAAAAACATATATTGTTCCAGACTTGGGTAACATGACAATTTATGTCAGATGATAATTTGTAAAACTTGATTCATGGTGTTTATTCCTTCACTGTGAAATCACAACATGGCTGTTGCAAAAATTCACTTAAGCAGATAACCATTAGGTGCAAAAGTAATCAACCACATTAATGTTATAAAATGTATGCCTGAATTAGACATCCTACCAACTAGGAACAAATATTTTAATTTTAGTCTGAAGCTGAGGGCACGAGGGCATCAGTATCTTATTTCAACAGCTTCACAAGAATCTTTAAGTGAACTTTAAAACTTGTGTTTGCCAAATCTTTCTTTTATTCCACTCAGTTGAAAACTGGCTTATTGAGAATGGCCTCATCCTTAACCCCCCAAAAAAACAAGCTTCTGCTATTTCATCCCTCACAAATTACCACTCCTATCTCCTCCTTCACCATTTACTCTAAAAATGGTACCCCTATTTCACCTCAATCCCACACAAAACTACTCGGAGTTACCATTGATAACAAGTTAAAATTTGATATACACATTAACTTAGCTATTAAAAATACAAACAAATAGCTAGGTAGTCTCTACAAACACAAATCCTTCCTGGCCCATAACACTAGATCCACAATAGCTCGTACCCACCTTCTCTCAACACTACTGTATGGATCTCCAATCTTGACCAATTTATCCAAAACAGAAACCAACAAAATGACCTCCTGGTACAATCAGATAGCCAAATTTGCTAATAACAGCTCTTTCAGAACCCATCACTGTCACAACCTAAACGAATTGGGCTGGCTTGAACTGCCACAATTACTAATCTATAATCAACTTATCGTCACTCACAAGCTGCTCTCCCAACCACATAAAACACCTTTACTAAGTAACATAATCCAACAGTACTCCTGTCCTAGGCAACTCTGCTCCACAGACAAGTTACTGCTAACAGTTACTAGAACCCACAACCATGCTGGTGACTCCCTCTACTCTTCTTACATGTCCAAAATCTAGAACTCCCTCCCCACATCTATAACCCTTGAATCTTCCCTACCAAAATTTAAAAGGTCTATCAAAAGTCACCTAAACAACAAATGGCTTTGGCCCTGCTCCACACCAGACTAACTCCAGTCCCACTCCTATACTAATGCAACTCTTGCCTCAATAAATAATCTTTTGACTCACCTGCACAAACTTGCACTCCACAACAAAATAATTAGAGTATGTTTGTGTTAGTTTGCTTACTTTATTGTTGTTTATAAACCTACTGATAAATGTACCTATCTATAGCATGACACTGAATATGTGTTCTCAACTAGATATTCTTAGTGGCCCTAGTTGAAATATGTTTTTAAACATTGTCTGTATGTCTTGTAAATTGTCTCTTTGGAGCTTTTTTCCCCGGGCCTCCACTGAAAATGGACATGTATTCAGATGGACTATCCCGATTAACAAATGTAAAATAAATAAAATAAATAAATAAAAATTATTAGTGTAAATAAACATCATTTTTGTTACTCCTTCACACCATAACACACCATTAACTCCTCCCTCTCTCTCTCTCTCACTGTTTTCCTTCTGTCGTCCTTCTTTCTGAGGTAATGGGGCCCTATGTGTTTGGGAGCATGACTGTATTTCAGTGTGTCAGTGGTGCAATAGGTAGCAGCCTTACCTTTGGTGCTAGAAGACCACAAGGCTCTGTGTTCTATTCCAACTACAGCTAACAGGACTGTTAACACTGCAATGTAACATTAAAGTTGGGGTGCTGCACTCTGAGTGTGTCATCCTTCATGTGATATGGTAAACGGATGTCCTAGCTGCTTGATTTAGCAGATACAAAAGATCCAACGCACGTATTGAAAAGAGCACAAGTTCCCTGATGCCCTAGACACGTTTCTGCAGTAGAACTGCCTTGACCATTGGACAGGAAATTGTAAATCCACCCCAAGTCTAATCCACATGTCTCTAATGGATATAGTCAGACATTAAGTTATCTAATCCCAAACAACACCCCACACACACATACACACACACACACACACACGCACACACATGCACAGAATCCTTATCTGTCTCATTTCTAACATATCCCCAACATATAAGCATCTAATGTGGGTCAGGCTGAATGGCTAGAGTATAAGGAGTATAAAGACCCTGGTGGTCAGTAGCCTAACAAATACCTATGAATCTGTGGTGACTTTCTTGAACAAGTCCATCAGGCTGAGTAGGCAAGACCTGCCCTTGACAAACCCAGACTGATTTGGGTCCAATATTTGTAGGCTACAGGTGTTGCCATTTGGGATACGGAGCTGCTCAGGGTTTGGAGACTTTAGCCAGAAGTCCGGAATGCATCTGAACTGAAATCCAAGGCATCTACTGCAATCAACTAAAAAATAAGTATTTCCTAAGCCTTGCACTTTTTGAACTGTATTTATTTAACCCGCTGCGTCATTTTGCTGTTTGTGGTTGTGACTGCATTTTATTATATTTATTTAACCTGCTGCGTCATTTTGCTGTTTGTGGTTGTGACTGCATTTTATTATATTTATTTAACCTGCTGCGTCATTTTGCTGTTTGTGGTTGTGACTGCATTTTATTATATTTATTTAACCTGCTGCATCATTTTGCTGTTTGTGGTTGTGACTGCATTTTATTATATTTATTTAACCTGCTGCGTCATTTTGCTGTTTGTGGTTGTGACTGCATTTTATTATATTTATTTAACCTGCTGCGTCATTTTGCTGTTTGTGGTTGTGACTGCATTTTATTATATTTATTTAACCTGCTGCGTCATTTTGCTGTTTGTGGTTGTGACTGCATTTTATTATATTTATTTAACCTGCTGCGTCATTTTGCTGTTTGTGGTTGTGACTGCATTTTATTATATTTATTTAACCTGCTGCGTCATTTTGCTGTTTGTGGTTGTGACTGCATTTTATTATATTTATTTAACCTGCTGCGTCATTTTGCTGTTTGTGGTTGTGACTGCATTTTATTATATTTATTTAACCTGCTGCGTCATTTTGCTGTTTGTGGTTTTGACTGCATTTTATTACTGCACTATGAATCTTCATTGCTACTGCCTTTTATAGCATAGGCTATATTCAAACTTGTTGAATCCAGACTGCTTGGAATCTGTGTGCCAGCAACCAACCATCTTACATTAACAGGGCTTCTCTGCAGCTTTGTGGCAGAAGTGTGTAACTCAGGTCCCATTTGAGTGGGGGATTGCTGGAGAAAGGCTCAGGATGGGACTTTCCCATTGGTAGTTTATCTTAAAATTGTTGAATTTCAACTGTATTTAAGCCTCGTATTTGCATGTATCTGTGCACCGCACAACACGGGTTAATGTTGCCTTGCATAGATGCAAACACCTAGAAATATACATTTTCCATAAGTGACTGTCAGTAGAACCCTCCCAAGCTCCCTGTTACTCAACAGGCAACTAAGTTGTACACTAAGTAATTATGTCACAACTCCTCACCACAAACCATCAATAGTATAAACCCCTCTGTTACTCCTGAGGTATAAATTGATGTAACTTACCCACTCCTCAACAATACCATGGTATAAACTTGCCATTATGGATGGTCAGTTTCCCATCATCTCTCCAGCCAGCCTGATTGACATGGACATCCTGAGGCAATGTAGTAATTGCCTCATGTACACTGACAACCACTTAGTCCTGAAGCAAACAAATACCGTATATGAGAGATGTCACTATGCTGTCAGTTTGGAAACAATCCTCTCACATAGCAAAAAACAAGACATCAAACAGGTTGTCAGCTCACACCCTTCACCTCTCTTACAAGATAAGGACACTACACATAAACCCACATATGTGGAGGCACTCACTAGAAGCTTACCAAAAGATCAGAGACTTCCCAAGAGCAAATTATCTGCACACACCTCAAAATGTATTGTATCCACTGCACATAGCAATTGTCTCACCAAACAAGCCCCTAAAGCAAAACACCACAAAACCCAGTGTCCAGTTCATAGGAGACTCCATAGTGAAGCATACCGATGTATGATGCCCCCCTCACCAAGCTGGACAAGGAGAAGATCACAGTCAGCTGCCTGTCATGTGGCAGGATCTGTCAAATCACACGTGCACTCAAGTCACTCAACAACAAGTACCGTTATGACTTTGTCATAGTCCATGTTGGGGTCAATGACTTGAGAAGTATCTCCTGGACTATATGAAGATAGACATGACTGAACTCTCTGATTATGTGGCCTGGGCAGGTATGGCCCTAGCCCTAAGCAGCATTCTACCTTCACTCAGAAAGACGCCACAATATAAACAAGAAAGGATTGACTTCAACCATTGGTTTAACTTCTGATATCAGTCCATGGGGATCCAGCACAGCATCTGACAGCCTGGGAAGACATGGTCGAAAGGCCATGCTGCTTTGCCAGAGATAGTCTATGCCTGTCTCCCCTATACCTTCGGATACTGGCTAAGGTACTTACCTCCCCTATACTACCTCTTTTAGTCAATGTCAAAACAACAAAATATCTCACATAGCAAAAGCCAGTTGAGCCAAACACAAGGTTATTTTGCTTAATGCTAGGAGTCTAAACGTGAAATTGCAGCCCCTAGAAGCACTTCTCACTTTGGAAGACGCTGACATTTGTGGAGTCACTGAAACATGATTCAAGGCCGCAAAGTGCATCCCAGCCATGCAAAGCTACAATGCCTTCTACATGTTCAGACCTCAGAATGAGCATGAAAGAACCAAAGGTGGAGGTCATTAAAGCCAACTACACCTTGGAATTGGTCAAACAGCATGACTATCTCAAACTACTCCATACCTAATTAACTCTAGGCAAAACACCCTACCACATCATTGACAGTTATTGGTTCCCCTCCTTGAACCAAGAAAAGCACACTGCTAACCTGGACTTACTGGAGTCACTCAACGTACAGCCTAACACCTTAGTCATGGGAAATTTCAATTATTCCTCCATCAGCTGGGTAACAAACACAACCTTAAACATACTCACTGAGAGGTTCCTGGACTTTGCCCCCACAAGGGGATCTAATGTTCTAGATTTACTACTTACCAACATAACTGGTCACTGCACTGCCCCCTGTGTGACGTCCTTATTGGTGAGGTCGGACCATAAATCAGTCTCATTTGAAGTAACTATTGGACCTGACTCCCCCAAAGGAGAAAAAAGATCAAATAACTTCTGCAAAGCAAACTACACCTTACTAAGTGATGGTATAAAAAGTTGTATACCCCCTGCAATCACAGAAAATAATTTGAGATGTGCACAAATGCCCTGTATAATCACCTTAGCAACTGTATAGATTTGGCAATACCTGACTGGATTAAAACTGGGTCATCCCAAAAAAACATGCCACCTTGGTGGACATCTAATATAAACAGATTGTATAACAAAAGGAAAAAAAAACTGATGTCTAAAAACAAGTGGGAACTGCTTCAGCAGAGGAAGAATTCCCTCCACAGTTTGAACAAGCAAATCAGAAGTCTTGTAAAGTCCTCTAAAGCTAATTATGAAGCTAAAATAACATCCCCAGCCAAGGACAATAAGAAAGCATTCTTTAACTACATCCAAAATCTAAAAGGGAGTGCCCAGCAATGAGCTGAACTGGTGGTAGATGGTGTGGCACCCCTGCATTGGTCCAGTAATCAAGGATCCTCAAACTTCACCACTAACACCAGTGAGGGATGTGCACATTGGGAGGATGACAAGTACATACACGGTAAAGTACAATTTCCCTTAAGAGTACACAGAGATCACAGTCAGTCTGGGGCTGGTTTCTCCCTCTCTCTCCAGATCCCCAATAAGATTCCTCACTGGACAACTATAGGTTTAAGATCTCAGCTGAGTGGTTAAGACAAAACCTCCAGCACCCTCACTGGACAACTATAGGTTTAAGATCTCAGCTGAGTGGTTAGGACAAAACCTCCAGCACCCTCTTTGTCTCACCAGTGCTTCATGTCCCTGGCCAAGTAGCTGACACACATACTTTGAGATTTGATTTATATACAAACACACAGACACTCCTGGGGAAAGCTGGCAGAGGTTCACTAGCTATGCCCCCTTCTGCCCAGACTAAAAGGTAGTAATCACTGCCACCAACCACTACTTACTTGCCAGCTACATAAGGCCCTTCCCAAAGGGTGACCAATTCTACTGTGCAATGGTACTGTTATCCAAATGGTAAGTGTGAGTAAGACTCATAGGCTATTGGAGTGGCTTGTACAGTGTCCCCAAATACATAGATAAGAGCTTAAATATCTGTAAACAAAACCAGCCACAATTAAAAGGTTTAAAAATATTAAATAACAAATAATAAAAGCACAAGACAATACTCATTAACTCAACACAGTGACAATAGAGTTTACAATCACAGGAGGTACTTTAAAACAACATTGTGTGACAGTCTCACATGAATACAGAAAACATTTAACTAACCTTGCTATATTCCTATATATCTCTAAAAGAAGCTATGTTCTAAATAACTTACTTACAGAGCAAGGCAAAGTGCTGGTGATGTCAGATCCAGAACAAAATACCAAATACACTAACTTTCTCTCTGCGATATTTATTAAATTAATAATACACATTACTGCTGAATCATCTCAGATTAAATCATTCGTGTCACCTCTGCCTAGTTCCCAGGCTATCAGGAAGTTAAAATCTAGCATGTCCCTGTTAAAAGTACTTATCTCTCAGAAGCTGACAACTCTCTCTTAGAAGCTTGCCTAAAACTGGAAGTTGTAAAACAATTACCTTGGAAACCTGTAATTACCTCTGTTTCCAGACAATAGATAGAAGCCCCTAGCCTAGACATCCTGTCTCTTAGCAGAGATAAACTAACTTTATAACACATCATAAAACTCTTTACTTAACAACTTATTTTCTTAGAGTTTTGCAAGTTAACCCTGTACATTCCAAATTCTACTATGAAAACATACATTTGCATTGGCATATAGTTCATATACATGTCTGCTCTTTTCCAGCAGGGTGAACTGTGATTACAGTCTTGAAGCTCAGTACAGAACATCAAGTTTTCTTACATTTTTAAGGCAAGCATACAAATCATATTATTATTCACAGATGGCATATAATTATTTACAAAATTCTATCTAGCTGGGCTGGGAGTGTCACATTTCTATATATATCATATTAATATTTTCAAGTGACATATAATTATTTACAAAATTCCAGCTAGCTGGGCTGACAGCATCTTGGTTTATCACAGATAGTACCACTCACACTATACCAGGGGAAACTGATAACCTGCTAGCTGACAGATTTGGCACAAACTTCACCCCTTATCCCCATCAGCCATATCCTAAAGCACACCTGACACCAGTTCCCTACCCAGTATCTCTAGAGATCAGGTCACATCTGCACTCTCCAAGGCCAAAACAATGGCCTCAGTGGGACCAGTTAACATCCCATGTTGATTACTAAGCAATCTAAAACAAGACCTAGCTGAATCACTTGCCATTCTTTTTAACCATAGCCTGAGATCAGGCTTTGTACCAACAGAATGGAGAACAGCAAAAGTGATTCCCTGGCATAAAAGGGGGCCATAAAATGACCCTGGTAACTATAGACCCATAAGTCTAACCAGCCTCATCTGCAAGGCCATGGAAAGAATCATTATAGACCGTATCAACAAGGACATGAGCAACCTTCAGACTCTAGACCCAACCCATTTTGGCTTTGCTAAGGGTAGATTGTGCTTATTAAACCTTGAAGACTTCTTAAAGAAAGCCACAAAAGCCCTGGATGAAGACAAGACAGTGCATACTGCCAATCCGGACACAGCAGGGCATTTGACACAATTCTCCATTTAGGTATCATTGAAAAACCCTCACAGCTAGGAATTAACCCTTACATCACTAGATGAATAGCTAATTGTCTCACCGACAGAACACATATTATCAAAGTTAATGACTCCACCTTTGCTAGTAGACCTGTCACCAGTGACATACTGCAAGGATCTGCATTGGGCTCTCTGCTATTTGGAATCTATTTCTCAGAAGTCCAGGCTAAAGTAGACAGCCTTTGGCTTGTTAAATTCCCTGATTACAGTAAACTGACAAAACAGATATAACAACATATGGATAAGTCCAGCATATCCACTCTCTCAGAAGACAAAAACTGTAGCAAAGAATAAGTCAGCTGGAACCACGAGTGTCACTGTTAAAATGTTTACTAACACACTAAAAAGGGAAGTTTAAAACTTTTGCAAATGCTTCTTCAGGCTGTTAAATACAATACGAAACAAACTATTTAAAACACTAAAAGCAAGTCATACGATCAAAAGCATCAATTAATCAATTACTTATTTAAAACAGCATACACATCAAATCTGCTCTTGTAGTTCCTTTAAAATAGGTTTAATACTTCTATTTCCATTTAAACATGGGGGTAAGTGTACTTGGAATCAGAAAATCCATTTAAGTTCCTCTTTCCTCTGTGTAGTTACCCCCTATAATAAGTGTATTAATTGTTTGTAAAATAAGAAACCTAAATGCATGTGTTTCATCTGTAAGACTTAGGTGTTTATATAGAGAATTGGTGTTTACCCATCGTGAAATATCTGACAGATGACTAGCAATACTCTCCTTCAGTTTTCTATTGGTCTTGCCTATGCAATAGGCTTCACAGGAGGTACACTTTGCCATGTAACCTAAGTTACTAGTACTACACATCCTAAAGGCATGTAACTTAAATGTATCACCTTTTAAAGGCTGTTGTATCAGTTCATCAGTGTATAAATATTTACAATATACACAATTATAGCATTTAACTGTACCCTGTTTTGCAGCTTGTAGCAATTTATAAATGTGCAGTTGTTCTTTGTAACATAATAGATCCTTCAGATTTCAATGTCTCTTAAAATCAAACTTCAAGGTACAAGATTCGTTTAAGTTTAGTTCAGGTATCTGTTGACTGATGGACTAGTACTTAATAATTCCCTGAATTGCTCCAGTATGACAACTGTAAGTAAATGTACACCTATGAGTATCATTAGCCCTACATGTCTGTAATTTGAGATTATTAGCTGAAAAGATAGGTTTAAATTCAGTGTGGTTCTTACTCTGTACTTTTTTACTTGCTTGGTCAATATTAGACTGTTTATATCTGCTCTGTACAAAATCATTAGATAAAGTTCTCATATGAGGTGACATGGCATCATCCTGAGTGTTCAAGCATGCTGTCCTACTCATCTGACCAGTAATGATGTCATCAAAAATAAAAGATGGATGTATGCTTCTTCTATGCAAATAACTATTTAACTTAACTGCTTTCTTATACAGAGTGGTATCAAGTTTACCAGACTGATTTTTCATGATAGTTATGTCTAAAAAATCATCTGAGTTGAATTAATACATTTTTTAAATGCAAAAAGTCAGTAGTATTAGAAATATAAGTTCAAAACTCTTCAAACAGTATTAAATTACCTTCCCATATTAAAAGGAGATCATTCACAAATCTGTTATAAAAACAGATATTGTCAAAATAGGGGTTATTAATAGCATTCAAAATAAATTCTGCATCCCAGATATACATTACAATATTTGCATAGGTGTTTGCGATGGGAGTACCCATCTCAACACCTATGCATTCTTTAAATATTTTCTCCTGAAAAATAAACATATTATTAGAAAGTACTATATCCAGTAACTCACAAATCAAATTAATAATAGTATAATCAAACACCAATGTTGATAAATGCTTTCTTATCATTTCAATGTTTTGGGAATAGGATATTACTGTGAAAAGAGAACCCATATCCAGGGCAACCAAACAACAGTTAGAGAGATCTGTACAGAGTGACCACTCATATAACTGAGACAGAAAATCTGATGTATCTTTAACAATACTAGTTGCTTGCTTAAGACTTTCTTTTAATTTTAAACCAGAAATTTTGACAAGATGTTCCATGACCCAACTGTGTGTAGATACTATCAGTCGCATGGGGGGGGGGGTGTCAGTCAGTAATTAGTAGATTTTAGATATTCAATAAAATAATGGAATCCTAGGGTGTTTCAGAGTTAAGCAATTAAGTAGCTCTAAGCTAATTTGCCCTTGCATGTGAATATCATAAAGTGTACAGTCAACATACATGATAATTCTGATACATTCCTGCTTACTAATTTCTTCATAATCAATACTTAATAGCAAATTGTTTATTTTATGCAAGTAAAAGGAAGTATCCAGTACAACCACTCCTCCACCTTTGTCAGTGCTCTTAATGACAATTTGGTTAATTTTAATCAAAGAGTCTAAGTCAACAGCCTCCTGACCACTTAAGTTAAAAACATTTTGTGATTGTTCTTGTTTTATACGTATTGTAAATTTCATTTTCAACTGTGTTTTCAAATGCCTGCACTAATGCATGATGGGGAGGTACAAAAGTACTACTCCATGTTAGCGGATTCAGTTCAGGTGTGTCAGTACCAAATAATATTTTTATGTTTATCTGAACATCCAGAAGGAATAAATGAAAGTCTCTCATTTAGCAACCTTATCTGAAAGCTATTTAACTGATAATTAGATTAAATACCGGTCCTTGTTTGTGCATTTCATCTTCATTTGACTTCTCGTTGTTGGTCGTTATCCCATTTTCTTGCTTTTCTCGTTGTTCCGGTAGCTCTTCCTGCATAGTTTGGGCTCTGATAGTGGTAAAGGATAATATAAACTGGTAAAATCCACTGGATGTAACACTATTACAAGTTGAGGATCAGCTACTGGTCGTTGTTCCTCAGGAGTGTGTAATGGAGGCTCAGATTGTTGTGGGATGTCAAGTGATATTTTCTGATCACGTGTTGCACTGATATCCTTCTTATTAATCCATGAGAAAACGTAGTCAGATTTAAAATCCTTAAGCTCTCTTTCAAGTTTCCTTTTTTTGGCCTTCACAAGTAATTTCTCAAAAGATAATATGTGATCCAAAACTTCATAAAATTTATTATTTATTATTTTTTTTTCTTGCATTTATTTGCATTTGTTTACCGGGATGGTCCAGCTGAGCCAGAAGTGCCCATTTTCAGTGGAGTCCCAGGGAGAAAAGCTCCAAATTCAAGACATTTCACATACAATACAGAATTTACATTAACATTAATAAAGACATTTAGTACATATTATTTTCAGCTTATACAATTACTTCCACGGTGGTGCAGCAGTAGCATTGTTGCCTCACAGCAACAGGTTCTCCCGTTCGATTCTCGGCTTGGGTTGGGAGTGCCTTCTGTGTGGAGTCTGCATGTCCTCCCTGCAGTCGAGTGGGCATTCAAAAGACATGCGTTGAATGGGCGTGCCTTTGTTGAAGGTTGGGTGTCGGGCTGGCAACTCAACACCATAAAAAAAAAAAAAAATACTGCCAATCATTAGTGGACCGGATTTCCGCTGTGGCGACCCCTAACTGGGAAAAGCCGAAAGACAAACAACAACAACAACATTTTCAGCTTATACAATTGGTGAAAAAACATTACATAAGTAATCATTCTCAAATCAAAGATATTATACAAGCAATACAGAGTATATACATGAAAACATTCCATATGAGTAGTTTTCAGCTAGCAAAATTTATATAGGACACTTCATGTAGTGGATGCAAAGCAGATATAGGAATTAATTAGAGACTAGGTACTTAAACTTTTCATATGTATAAGAGGTGTAATAGCTGACTGATAGGCTATATGAGTCCTGTTGCAGGAATCAGCAAAGTCAGTGGATACTGTTGCAGATATAAGTGGTGGTTTGATATTAAGGTAGGCTGCAAGAGTACCTGAATGTCTTGCTTGGTTCATTGGTAGGTCGACAAGGATTAGAAAGAAAAAGAAGTAGACAGGAAGGATCAATGGTAGGACAATGAGGGTTAGTAGAAGATTGAAGTGGACAGGACGGAGAGGTGGAGTAAGTAAAAAGACAGGGGGATGTGAAAGGAAGATGCCAGAGTAGTAGAGGGGGGGGGGGTGAGAATAGTTCTGATGGTTGAAGTTAGGTTATATTAGATGTGGTGTTAGCAGATGTGCACAGCCAAGGTGAGGAGAGGTGTTGTTTCAGAGATGTCTTGAAGAGGGTTACTGAGCGGGTGGATCTAAGTGTTGGGGGGAGTATAAAGCATAATGCACATTATGTTTGACTTGTTCAAGTAAATCGCTGTACGGCTGTTTAAGTTCAGTCTTAAGCAAAACTTCTCTTGGTTCAAAAAAGGTATTCATCATTTTCATGTAGTCACATGAACAATTTATTGGATCATAGGATCATAGGATCATAGGATGTTACTAGGCTAATGGCCCTGAGGCCCTTACAAGCCTAGCTAAGAGTTTGTCGCCAAAAAAGAAACCTCAGTCAGCACCTGCCACCCCTTTCAATGAGGGAGACAGGTGGAACCCCTGGGACAAATTTGTGGTTTCCCATCCACTCATCAAGGTTGCACTTGAAGAGGGTCAGTGAGGTACTCTGTTTGAAATATATGGGAAGTCTATTCCAGACGGGGCATCCTCTGGGAGACAAACCTGTCCAGCAGGTTTTGTTGATGTTGCATATTAGATTCAGGCCTTTTGAGCAGGTAATGCATGAGCAGTTAGAGTTATGGATATGCAGCATCTCTAGTAGGGCAGGGTCTGAGATTGCCTTGTAGGTGAGACACAGATCACCTCTGAGCAATTTGTACGATATAGAGTAGAGTGATAGTGATTTGAGCATGTCCACATAGGACAAGTGTTGGAGACCACTGATTCTCTTTGTGAGATATTTCTGTGACCTTTCCAGTTGGTGCAGATGTTTGAAGAGGTACATACCAAATGGGGCATTATACTCAATTATTGGTCTAATGAGGGAGGAGTATATAGAGATAATAAACTTCTGTTTTCTGGATGCAATTCCTTTACTTATGAGATGAACCAAGTAAAAGGCTTTTCTGACCCCTGCCACTACATGATGGTCGAATGTGAGATTGTTATCAACCTGAGTACCCAGGTCTCTCACCAGAAAGTTCTGTGTTTAGGGGACTGCCATTGATGTGGTAATCAGTAGGGGCTATGCTTTTGCCAAATGGTATGATGATACATTTTTTACATTTAGCTTGAGGCCATGACTTTGGCATCTGTCATTAATTGCTGTGAGACTCTTGCAGTATGTTAACATCATTTGAGAAGTCAATGAGAGCACCTGACTTACAGTCATCTGCAAACTTGGTCAGCCACAGCCCTTTTGTTTTTACCTGGACCTCTGAGAAGTAGATGTCAAACAGTAGGCGTCCCAGGACAGATCCCTGGGTAACTCCACTAGTGACAGTTTTGCTATTGATGTTAGAGACACCTATTTTGATCTTGAGGGTCCTGTCAGTGTGCCACTTGGCCACCCACCTGATGAGATAGAGATTTACACAAAGTTGTGTTAGCATTTTGATGATGACTGAGTGGGGTATTGTGTCAAAGGCCTTGGTCAAGTCAAGGTAAGCTGTATGTACTGACTTTCCCTCATCCAGGGCCTTGGTGACAGTCTCAAAGAAGTCAACAGGCAAGATCTCCCACTGACAAATCTGAACTGGGTGGGGTCATGTGCTTGGAGATTGCCTATGTCCTTGTTTATGAGATCCATAATAATACGCTCCATGGCTTTACAGATCAGACTTGTAAAGCTAATGGGCCGATAGTTTCCAGGATCAGTAGTGCTAGCACCTTTGTGCAAGGGGACAACAATGGCAGTTCTCCACTGTGCTGGAATGAAGTCTGTACTTAGGCTGTGGTTGAATAGGGTGCGCAATGTGAAGTCGGTTCTTACTGGAGATGGTGCAGAGTACAGCCTAGGATACTATCAGGTCCCATGGAAGCTGTGTTCTTTGCCTTGGATAAGGCCTTTAACACTTGAACTATGGAGATGTGAGGTGCGGGACAAGCATCGGGGATGTTGAAAGGGCCTTTGGGGGGACAGGGAGGTGACGTTTGTGCTGAACCTATCTGCTAGCAGGTTGGCTAAGTCATCAGGTTCAGTGTAAGTGATACTGTTAAGTACTAATTCGGAACAAACCTGGGCTTTGCCATGGAGGTTCCTGATGTAACTGAAGAAGGCTTTGTGGTTTCCCTTTGTTTCAGAGGCAAGTTTTGGTTCATAATTGGCTTTGGAGGTTTTCACTAGTGATGTAATTTGCTTGCTGAGGCTAAGGAGGGAGCTTTTCATATTTGGAATTTGTTCCTTTTTGCCCTTGGGCAACAGTTTCTTCCTTTTGTTGTAGACCCTGTTGATAGACGATGTCCACCAAATAGGTTTGTGTTTCCTTGAGGAGCAGGTTTTAGTACTGTTGGGTATGGCTGAGTCCATGCAGTTGTACAGGTGCTTGTATACTGCACTGGTGTACTGTTCAGCATAATTGTCTGCATCCTCTGAGGGGGGTGGTAATGTGAAACTACAGATACCCTCCCTTCGGAGGTTGTAGTCAGTTTTTGAGAAGTTTTTTAGGTTGATTACAGTTGGGGGGGGGGGTTGGGTGGGATAGAAACTTTGAACAAGACAGGCCAATGTCTGATCTCACCAGGGAAGAAGATACTATGGGAGTAATGCAGTGGTTACCCATGTTGGTGTGAACCAAGTCCAGAATGTTATCTCCCCATGTGGGGGATGAGACAAGCTGGTCAAGTGCATTAAAACTGATAAAGTCAAGGAATCATTTTGTGAGTGCATTAGTGTAGGAATAATTCACCCACTCTATGGTGGGGTAGTTGAAGTCACCTAGGATCGGGGTGTTAGGGGGTACCTTGATGGAAAAGGAGAGCTTGTCTGGGATTTGAACCCAGGACCTCTTGCACCCAAACCAAGAATCACATCCATAGACCAATGTCGATAGATCGCCATTGTTTCAGTACATCAGGATATTTAGCTTGAAACATGGGTATTTTTAATATATGTAAGCCCCTTGGAATGATGTTGTACATTAGGTAAATATCAAAACTTAACCATTGTCACTGTAGGCATTTAAACATACACACCTTTTGTTCAAATATTTGCAATTTACCTTTGAATTGTTGTGAAATGTCATGCCTGAACTGAATCCATTAACATGGAGTAATACTTTTGTACCTCCCCATCATGCATTAGTGCAGGTGTTTGAAAACGCAGTTGAAAATTAAATTTACAATACGTATAAAACAAGAACAAACGCAAAATGTTTTTAACTTAAGTGGACAGGAGGCTGTTGACTTAGACTCTTTGATTAAAATTAACCAAATTGTTATTAAGAGCACTGACAAAGGTGGAGGAGTGGTTGTACTGGATACTTCCTTTTACTTGCATAAAATAAACGATTTGCTATTAAGTACTGATTATGAAGAAATTAGTAAGCAGGAATGTATCAGAATTATCATGTATGTTGACTGTACACTTTATGATATTCACATGCAAGGGCAAATTAGCTTAGCACTATTTAATTACTTAACTCTGAAACACCCTAGGATTCCATTATTTTACAGAATACCTAAAATCTACTAACCACTGATAATTGTGTATATTGTAAATATATATACACTGATGAGACAATGCGGCATCCTTTAAAAGGCGATACATTTAAGTTACGTGCCATTGTGTCTTGTAATACTAGTAACTTAGTTTACATGGCAAAGTGTACCTCCTGTGAAGTCTATTACATAAGCAAGACCTATAGAAAATTGAAGGAGTGTATTGCTGGACATCTGTCAGATATTTTCTGAAGGGTAACCACCAATGCTCTATATAAACACATAAGCCTTACAGATGAAACACATGCCTTTAGGTTTCTTACTTTACAAAATGAATACACCTATTAGAGGGGGTAACTTAATAAACTACACAGAGAAAGAGGAGCTTACGTTGATTTTTTGATTCCAATCAAATTTACAAGAGCAGATTTAATGTGTATGTTCTTTTAAATAAATAATTTATTAATTGATGTTTTTGATCATAAGCCTTGTTTTAGTGCTTTAAATAGTCTGTTTCTTATTGTATTTAACAGCCTGAACAAGCATTTGCGGAAATTTTAAACTTCCCTTTTTAGTGTGTTAATAAACGTTTTAACAGTGACACTCATGGTTCCAACTGACTTATTCTTTGCTACAATGATTGTAAACTGGGCACAATCATTTGGACCTCCAATGATGCTAACATTTCACAGGATGAGCTAACACAAATGATTGATGCCTAAGTCCCGGTCTAAAAGTAAATGCAAAAAAAAGTGCACTATTATCCCATTTGGCAAAGCAGAATTCCCCACTAATTACAATATTGACAACACCCCTCAAAGTTCAAACCCAGTGGGGTAAGACATGGGAACACAGGTTGACAGCAATCTGAACTTTGACCACCAAAAAAACTACAGTGGTAAGGAAAGCCGTCTATGTTGTGCATCTCAAAAGTAAAGGCATCACATCCAGGTGTAAGGGTATTATAACCACACTTTACTCAACCTTCATCAGATCATTAATAGAGTACAATGCTCCCTTCTGCATGTATCTCACCAGACACCTGCAGCAACTGGAGAGACCTGACATTGGATTCTGTATCTTATAGGTTACTGAGAGGCGACTTGTGCCTGGCCTAGAGGGGAGCCTCTGACCCTGCCCTGATGGAAATGCTGCACATTCTCAAATCAAATGGAACTCGAGTCACTCACTCTAGGGATATCAGCCTTGCCAGTGACATTCACAGAACATGCTGAAGAGACAGATATATCTCCCAGAGATTCCCGCTGCTCTGGAATAAACTTCCAAATCATGTGAAGCAGAGCTCCTCAATGACCCTATTCAAGTGCAACCTGGACAAATGGATGAGTGACTGCAAATTCATCCTAGGGGTGGCAGCCATGTCCCTTATGGACAGGGGTAACTGGTGCTGATGTTCAAAGTATGTCCAATTAACCAAGGGCTATTGGGGCAATCTGGTATTAACATGGCTAGGTTTGTAAGGGCTCTAGAACCACTAGCCTAGTAACCTCCTACAAATCAATAATTCTATGATTATTCTCATCATAGCTTTGCATATCAGGCTAGTCAGGCTTATGGGTAGATAACATCCTGGGTCCATGGATGGCCTGCCCTTCTGCAGTTGGATAACCATTGTAGTCCTCCACTCATTTGGCATGAAGCCTCTTTGGAGGCAGTGGTTAAGTACTGATTCTAGCGGTCCTGATAGTTCATGTTTTATGCAATTAATTCAGCATCCTGGGATATTACAGGGACCCATCAATGCAGTGGTTTTGGACTTGGAGAGTACCTTAAGTATCGGCTCCCTAGTAATAGTTGGGGGAGTTGTGGATGTGGATATTTTCTGAGGGGCATCTGGAGAGGAAAGGAGGTTAAATGTGGGTTGGCATAACAGTTAAGGTGTTTAATTCACAAACACTAGGAAGACAATTTGAGACAAAAATAGCCTGAGCTCATGCACACGCACCACACCTATGTTTTCAGTTATTGACCAGCACTTGTAAACTGATCAGCTGCATGCATTGTATGTGTTCAAGCTGTACATGGAACAGAACATGGCTTTTGCTCCCTGGTTGGCACAGCTAACATTCTTAACTACTAAGAAGAGGAAAAGACACCAGTCTACTGTAAATGATAGCAGTGTTTGGTAGGGGTGCTGGTTGAGGAGATGGTACAAATGATGGGAGAGTTTACATGGGAAATCTACCAAGTAGCATTCGTGAAAAAGACCTTGAGGATCTATTTTTTCGGTATGGTTGCATTCATAGCATTGATATTAAAAATCGATGAGGGTTATTATTCTTTCCCTTTTGTAGAGTTTCAGGACCCCAGAGATGCTGAGGATACTGTGTTCAGAAGGAATGCATATGACTTTGGTGTCTGTCAACTATGTGTGGAGTTCCCACGCTCCGTCAGGGGCCAAGGTGGTGGGATGGGTGGCTCGTGGGGAAGGTTTGGCCCTCCTTCGCATCACTCTGATTTCAGATTTATTGTCACAGAGGGGTATGAGGCTGGCATAAGTCTTAAGGTATTTACCTTACAGACACAAAGCACAGGGTTTGATTCTCACATGGGGTAATTGGCTAGGCTTAAAATGGCCCACAAGGTCAGTCGGCCTAGTACTAATCTGTGAACCTATGAACCTAGACATGATGATTCTCACTATTTAGGGAAATTAACTAAGCTTAAAATGGCTCACAAGGGCAGCTAACTTAGTACTAATCTATGAAACTATAAACCTAAACTTGGAAATATTTTTTTTGACCAGGAGGTTTGCTATATCTTCTGTTTCCATATAGGTGGTGCCATTTACAATTAATGCAGGACGTTCCAGTGTATTACCTTTGAGATTACAGACATAGCTGAAGAAAATGTTGTGATTGTCCTTAGCCTGGGTGGCTAATTGTACCTCAAATTTGGCTTTGGTATATTTTATTAGCCACCTGAGTTACTTATTTAGGTTGATAATGGATTTTTTACACTGCTGAGCATTGCACCTCTATATTTTTGCCATGAATTTCTTCCTTTTGCTAGGCAACCTATTGATATTGGGATTCCACCAGGATGGCCTGTTTTTTTTTTTAGTTGATCCTGTGCTTAATCTGGGTAAGTACAGCTATCCCTATGCAGGTGTTAATGATTATAAAGGGTTTCTGTGAATGTTTAAGCATATGCATCATTGTTCTCTGGGTATTGGGGCTTGAAATTTTGCCAGAGTGTCACTTTACCCTTGAATAATTCCTACAAGTTCCAGGGTTATCCAGTGTTCCTGGTTTTATCTTTAATTCATAGGAAACAGTTTCATTGTTGACCTAACCAGCAAGGACATTACACCAGGGAAGGTGCAATGTTCCGCCATGTTTGTCAGGACCAGGTCAGGGATGTGTCTACCCATAGTGAGCATATAGACAAACTGGTTCAAGGTGTTTACATTTACAAAGTCCAGTAATTTGTGGGCCTGCATGTTAGAAGTTGAATATGATTCCTAGTTTATATTGGGCTAGTTAAAGTTACCCATGAGTATGGTATTAAATTGAAAGAGGAGTGTCTCCACTACATTTAAAGTATATATTGTGGTTTTTCTCGGTCATAGAGGAGATACCTATAGCTTGTAAGGGTGTGTCATGGACTTTGTCTAAGGAAATTTCGAAGCAGAAAAGCTCAAGAACATCATAATGATGGACCAGCCTTAAGGTGTGTTTGTTTTTAATGTAACTAGAATCACCTACACCTGTTGTCCCTTCCTGTGTGATAGTTGGTCTAAAGTGACATTGCACAAATGCCTTGTGAAAGACATTGTTGCCCTGGACTGCTGGGATGCTCTCCATGGCTTTAAACCATGTCTCTGTACTGTATCGATGTCTATATTCTGCAGGCTGAGGAAAGCTTGGCAGGAGTGGAGTTTCTTGTTCAGTTCCCTGGCATTGAGCAGTAGCATCTTCACATTTTCCTCAGCTGGTTTACTATGTCAGTCTGTTTAAAAGGCTGGTGATGCTTAAAAAGGGGAGTATGAGGGTACACAGGGCTTTAGCCATTATTCAAAAGCCAAGAGGGGACAAGCACAGACCATGCCTGGCAAAGCAGGATGGTCTGTTGACCATATCCTCCCTGGCTGACAAATATTGTACCCCCCTCAAATGGCACCATACTCTGTTCCACTTATCTTGTTTCCACCATTCCCACTAAACCTAAAGAAAAAAAATAAAAAATAAAAAAAAAAATCTCACTTTATTCATATACTTTTACTGTATTTGTGTTTCTTCCTACTTTATTTTGCTTTTGCTGCTTGCTCTTTAAAGTATTCAGTTGCATTTATTCTGTTGCATTTATTACGGCTTGTTAGCAGCCTGATTAAATTGTAACTGCTATTCTAAACCTCATGGTTTAAGCACTTGGGCTTCAGGCCAGTTGTTTTACATTAGAAAGGTTTGTGGTCTACACTCTTGTGACAGAAGAGATAGCTTAAATCCTTCATAAATTGGGAATTGTTGGTTGAAGGCTCAGTGTGTCTGTTATTCTAAAAGTGTCTTAGTTCTAGTTTAAGCACTTGGGCTTCAGGCTAATTATTTTACATTAAGGTTTGTGGTCTACACTCTTGTTGAAGGAGAGGGTACAGTCTGCCCTTCTGAGTGGGGAATTGCTTGCTGAAGGATTATTGTGCCTGCTTATTTGAGCTGTTTCTTTCTGAAATTGGTGTGCCTTGTTTGCTGTAGCATAGACTAGATTCAGACCCGCTGTTTGTATAACTTGAGCACTACTCCAGGCCATTTTTTATGGAGAGGGTTCCCCTGCACCCTTGTGGCAGGAGTGTGCAGTTAAAACTCATTTTATTGAAGGTTGCTGGAACAGGGCTCAGTTTTCAGCTTTTTATAGGTTAATTGGTTCATTTTTTTAATCAGTTTGCTCTTGGTTGCTGCTGTTATATTTAAGTGTGTATCTGTTCTCCTGTGTTAAATTGACCTAAACAGAGTTTAAATATATTTAGCATAGTCTGGTTACAGGTTTTGCTGTATCCAGATCTGTTTGTGTGATTCCTGTGTTTCATGCTGCGCCATCTTGTGTTGACTGGGGCCTGCTTGCACTTAGTGGGAGTAAGTGAACTGGTTGGAACTGGTCTGGCATAGGGTGTTGAACTTTGACCTCAGGGACAAGGGCTGATTGGTCAATTCTAGTGTTTCTATTTTACTTTTCATTTTTGTGTATAGGCCACAGGGCCGATAGCCTAGTACCTACCTATGAACCTATAAAATAATTTTCTTGGGTGGCAAAAGCCAGGGTACATTTTTGGCTGGGCTTGTATAGGCCCCAGGGCTGATAGCCTAGTACCTACCTATGAAACTATGGTATTTACACCCCCATGTTTGCACAGGTTTGTGCTTGTTTGCATGTTGTGCACTGCTGCTGCGCTGTTTTAACCCTTTGCAAGATATCACAGCTGCATTTTTTCTCTTACCAGCGCTCCTGTGTAAGTGAGGCCCTCGCTTGAAGCTACTGTACTGATTTTATCCAGTCCTACTCACACCTATAGTTACTCTCCTCAGATAGTACCCACTGTACTACCCCTGACCTCTCTTCCATAGATTCTGAAAACCATAGATTGACAATTTCCTGTGGTTTCTCCTCCTAGTCTGGTTGATATGGGAATCCTGAGACAGTGTAGCAACTGCCTTATGTATACAGACAGTCCTTTTCTACTACCACCCAAGAACACAATATTTGAGAGATGCATTTACATTAAGAACATAAATTCTTTGCTGTCTCAGTCACAAGTCAGTACATCTGGCACTGAGAAGGTTGTTTGCACAAACACTATGAACACCACATCTCTAACACCACTCACACCTGTACAACACACTCCTATATATGCGGAGGTTCTCAGCAAAAACATACCTAAGCAAAAGAGACCTCTGAAGCAAAAACAGACATACACACATCACATCCCACAGCACCAAGCATCACACATAGTACACATGTCTGTGTCTCACAGCCACTAAGACCCAGCCACAAAGCCAACATAGTAGTCATAGGAGACTATATCATGAGACACACAGATGTGCCCCTCACCAGTCTGGACAAGGAGATAGTCAAAGTAAGTTGCTTGTCAGGTGCTAGAATCTGCCATATCAAACACATACTCAAGTCTCCTAACAGCAGGTACTGTTATGACTCTGTCATAGTCCATGTAGGTTTGAATGACTTGAGATGTACCTCTCTGGACTATATGAAGAGAGACATGATTGAGCTCACTGATTTATGTGTCCCAGGCAATTAAGGTGTGAGGAGGTGGAACCCTAGCCTTAAGCAGCATCCTACCATCACCCAGAATGATGCCTCAATACAAACAGAAAATGACTGACTTTAACAATTGGCTTAGTTTCTGGTGTCATTCCAAGGGGATCCAGTACCTGACAGCCTGGGAGGACATGATTGACATACCACAATGCTTTGCCAGAGATGGCTTTCATCTGTCTCCCTGGGGCTTCAGGCTTTTGGCAAAGGCTCTTGCCTCCTCCATAGTCCTTTTTAGGCAAAGTAATGAGCACAAAATTACAAACATGAACAATTATTCTAAACGAAATTTAAAGGTCATACTGATAAACGCATTCCTTGCCCTAAAGGATGCTGACATTTGTGCAGTCAGTGAAACCTGGTTCAAAGCTGCAGAGCGCACCCCAGCCTTACCACGTTACTCATCCTACCATACTTTCAGAACCCAAATGGAGGGCTACAAAGCCAGAGGAGGTGGAGTTTCAATATTTATCAAAGACATACACACCTCCAGGCTGGCCAAAGGGTATGACACAAAAGAGACACACCAAGTGCAGTTAACTGTTGACAAAACAAATATTCAAATCATAGCTAGCTACAGACTCCCAAACAATGACTCAGGACCCTCCTCCACCTATCTGGACTTACTTGAATCTATCAAGATTCAACCCTTTACCCTGATCCTGGGTGACTTTAACTACCCAACTATAGAGTGGAACACCTATTCTAGCCCAAACATGAATGCCTAGAGATTCCCTGGCTTTGTCAATGCCAATGCATTGGATCAGCTGGTCGACATCCATATGAGATGTGACAATATCCCGGACCTGGACCTAACAAACAAGAGTAGCCACTGTAGCACCCCTACAATATCATTCTGCTTGGCAAAATCTGAGAATAAAGAAATCACTTTCAAAGTCACTGTCTCCCCTGCCCCCTCCCCTTTGTCAAGTCAAACAAAAAAAGTTTTCCAGAGCTGACTACAATCTCTTGAGAGCAGGTATAAGCAGCTTCACAGCCACCGTCCCTTCAGTTGGAGCTAGTACAAATGTCTAAGCCTACACCAAAAAACTATATGAGCACCTACATAGCTGTATGGACTCAGTAATACCTGATAGGACCAAACCATCTTCCTCAAGGAAGAGTAAATTTGTCTGGTGGACATCAGCAATAAACAAACTCTATAATAAAAGGAAAAAAAATGTTTTCCAAGACCAAGAAGAAGCAGGTGCCAAGTTGGAACCAATCTCTCCTTTGTCTGAACAAGCAAATAAGGTCACTGGTGAAATCCTCTAAGGCTAACTTTCAGTTCACATTGGCCACATTCACTAAGGACAACCACAAGGCCTTCATCACACATGTCCGCAATCTCAAAGGTAACACCCAAATCTGCTCTGAACTGCTGGTCAATGACATCACATACACAAACACCATAGATATAGCCAACCTGCTGGCAGACAGGTTCAGTGAAAACTTCACCCACCCACGTCCCCATGAATAAACCAGGACATCCCCAGCACCTGTTCCCCCCTCCCATCATCACCAGGAAGTAGGTCTTTAATGCCCTCTCAAAGGCAAACAATACATTCTCCATGGGACCTGACAATATCCCTGGCTGTATCCTACATGAACTCAGGCATGAGCTCTCAGCTCCATTAGGCACCCTACTGAACCAAAGCCTGAGCACCGGTTTCATCCCAGCCAAATGTAGGACAGCCACTGTCATCCCTCTTCGTAAAGGTGGAGCATCCACTGACCCAGGCATTTATAGGCCCATCAGCCTAACTAGCCTGATATGCAAGGCCATGGAATGCATTATCATGGACCTTATAAACAAGGACATTGGCAACCTCCAAATGTTTGACCCCACACAATTTTGTTTTGTCAAAGGGACTTCTTTGAAACAGTCACCAAAGCCATGGATGAGGGGAAGATGGTACACACCACCTACCTTGACCTAGCCAAAGCCTTCGACACTATTCCCCACAAGGGCATAATAGATAAACTCTCCCAACTAGGCATCAACCCATATGTTACCAAATGGGTAGCTAACTGGCTCACTAATAAAACCCACTCAGTCAAAATAGGTGAAGCCACCTCTGGTAGTAGACCTATAACGAGTGGTGTACCCCAAGGATCAGTCTTGGGGCCTCTACTGTCTGGAATATATACTTCTGAGGTTCAAGCCAAAACCAGTGGTCTGTGGCTGACCAAGTTTGCAGATGACTGCAAGCTGGGTGCTGTAGTAAATTCCCCTAGTGATGTGAACATCCTCCAAGAGGGCCTTCCCCAACAAATGAAATGTTCCAGAAGCATGGCCTTAGACTGAATGCCAAGAAATCCATCATTATCCCCACTAATTATCACATTAATAACAACATACTAAGCATGCAATCAGTCATAAGGGACTTGGGCACCCAGGTTGATAGCAGCCTGACTTTTGACCACCACGTTGCCTCCATTGTATGGAAGGTTTTCTATATGGCCTACCTCATAAGGTAGGGTATTTCATCCAGGAACAAGGAGGTCATAACATCCCTGTACTCTTCCCTTATCAGACCCATTATCAAGTATAGCGATCCCAAGCACATGCAGCAGCTGGAGAGACCACAGAGGTTCCTGACCAGGAAAATCTAGGGTCTCAAACATTTGTCCTTTACATATAGGCTAAAAACCCAGTCCCTCTATTCAGTCTCATACAGACTGCTCAGAGGTGAACCTGTGTCTGGAATACAAGGCCATCTCAGACCCAGCGTTGATGGAGTTGTTGTATATCCGTAAGTCAAACTCCACTCAAGCAACCTGCATGCAAGGCCTCAACCTGGTCTGTGACATTAATAGAACTTGTTGGCAGGATAGATTTGTGTTCCAAAGACTCCCTCATCTATGAAATACACTCCTTTTCCATGTCAAGCAGTGTACCTTTCTAGCCCTCTTTAAGAGGAACCTGGATGACTGGATGGGAAACAGAAAATACACCCCTGGGATCCCACCTGTGTCACTGCTGGATGGGGGGAAACAGGTGCTGACTTTGTGGGAACATGGGCAAAATTCTTGGCTAGGTTTATAAGGGCCTCCGGGCCAATAGCCTAATATCATCCTATGAACCTATGAATTGTTAAAGTCAATTATTTTCTTTTCATATTCTGGCATCATCTTTGGAGAAAGTACAATGCTGCTGAATCCTAGGCACATACCAGCCTGGGACACATATTTAATTGTTTATTCATTTGAATTTATTACCTGGGTAGGTGTGCTGGTCCTAGGACCCTTTTCAGGCATGACCCAAACCTTGAGAAGACAACACAAAGTGTGAAATACTTTGCGAGAAACAAGTTTCAGTTTAATCATTAAACAATGCAGGTTATATACATAATGAGATATTTAGTTAACTGGGATTTAAATGAATAATTAACTCCCGTAGTAATAATGCTAATGCAGAAATAATGTTCAAGCAAAGTCAAGAAACAGCAAAAAAGGGAGGTTTGCATAAATAGTTGTAAGAAGATATTGAAAACTCAAGGCATATAACTATACAACATTGCTTAAAAGTTTAAAATATTACAGACAAATTTCACAAAGTGTAAAATATACTAGGTAAAATATATTATTAATTAATTGTTGTAATTTTGTAATGAATGTTGTGGATTTCAGAAAAATATATATTTGCTGAATATAGATAACTACTGCAGTTCTATGAAAAGAGATAAAGTAGACCCCATTCAAGGTGAGAAGATGGGGTTTTTAGGAAATAGAAAGAGAATATCAGGGTGAAAATATCCTGTTATGTTACATGGGTAAGATTTATTCATGTCAGAAGAGAAGGATGAAAATTGAGTTAGTGGTAAGATAAGGACAAGGTGAAAGGTTATACAATAATATTAAGTATTGCAGAAATAAAACTATACTTCATACGTTTGGTTGACTACTTTGTTAAGCAATAAAATATCAGTGGAATTTATGCCAATAGCTTTCTAGGTTACATTATATTTATAGTTTAATAACATTATATGTAGAGTTTAATTTAAAAAAGGGGTTATTGTTTGTGGGTATCCTTGGATCATTTGTGGGTGCTGTTCTTTAGCAGCTCCAACAGTGTGGCTATTGGCATAGAGGTTAAGCTTGTGCACACTGGTTTCTGTAATACAGGGTTTGATGCCCTCATTTGACCACTTTGTGATCTTGACTAAGTCATTTAATCAAACAGTGTTCCTAGGTCACCCCTGAAAGGGGACTGTGCCCAGTGAATTTACTTGGTTAACCAATGGGTTTTATTACCTTTTTAACCTTTATTCTTCTTTGTTTATTCATTCAAAAATGTACCTCCATAAAACGGATTTGCCAAAATTCTTTATATTTATCACTACAGTTTAATTATAAAATCACATATTTTAACAATAAGCTGTTTAATATTTTATAATTGTATTCCAGATCTAACTTACTCCATAGCTGTCCAAAAATTATATTATCTGTATTGTGACCTGGCGGTGTAACATACAGGCTTACAGATAAAATGTGTCATTTTTGCAGTCTTGAGTTTGATTCCCTCAGCGTCTGCTTGTGTACCGTGTGACTCTGAGCAATCCACTTAATCAGACCAATGCTTCTACTTTGCCACTGAAAAGAAGCATTTGTGCCTAGTAGGCTGGTCTTGTTAACAAATGATTTGTCTTATTCTAAATTTAAATTTGTATTGTTTCTTTTGACAGTGTTCCAGCCCTTTAAACTATGCAGAATCTCTTTTTCATCTTCAAAAAAGGGCTAGACCACCCACCAGTCTGACCTTCAAAAGACTCCAGATTTCTGCCTGATGTCAGTATCTGGGGTCTTTTCATTAATTCCTACCTGGCCAGCTGCCAACCAGACGTATAAAGGTTGAAAGCTGAGCTTGGCAAAAAGCATTTGAAATTTCTCATCCCTTTGCAATTTAGTAATGAATTTTGTATGGGTTGCTCTGAGTTCTTACAGCAGCTTCCCCATTTCCCATGCCTCAGAAATTATTATCTCACTTTTTGAAATAAGCAAGGTAGCTACCTGTATATACTACCTAAAAAATACAAATCTTGAAAAGTTAAGCACATAATGCTGTACAATTTTCAGCTGCAGCAACACAGCATCATTTAAGCATATATGTAAAGAACATCCCATAATATTTTTCTGAAGTGTTGGAAATTACTGCAGAAACTAATGACACTTGCTAATGTAGATGATTTATTTAGATACGTCAAAATTGTAAGTAATGACTTGTTCTCTATTGGTTGTGAGTTTCTATTAACCTGTTTTTTTGTAGAAAAAATCTGTTAATGTTTTACTTAATCATTAAGAAATTAAAAGATAAAATAAAACAGTGTAATCCATGACATTTTTTATAAAGTTACAGTTTTCATGTTACACAAACGCTTTGAAAAAACATTTGTGTAATGTGAAAGCTTGTTTGTATATAACATACTTTTACTAAATGTGTTGCAGATTATTCTGTTTTATTATTTTAGTGTTTATTTTAACAGAATAATCTTTTTTTCTGATAGTTGATCTTGACTATTCAAAAATTTAAGAAAAGTAACTCAGTCCAATGAGAACATGTATCTGCCCTGTGTGATTTAAACACTTTGCTTCTTCAGGTCTGTCATTTAAGTGAAATATAATATGGGCATGAATTGGGCCTTTTGCAAACTAGGACCAAAACTTTGAGTCTTTGTGGGAACATAATGTGAAAGCAAAGCATAGAAGCAGTAACTGGATTTGATCTCACATACAATGCAGTACTGTAGTTACATACAGTCCTTTCAGTGCTAACTAATTAAAATGTTTCTGTTCATAGACTTTAACACTCAGGTTCACATCCTTTATTACAACAAACATAATATCTATTTACCGCATGCAAATTTAATGTGTCATATCTCAGGGACAATGCCTATCTTCCATCTCAACTTGGTTTCATAGACAAGAATGACAAGATATTTAAACGTTTCTATTTTACATCCATCCATCCCATGCCTATACATTTCTGATCTTGATTTGATCTAGACCCATTATAGAATACAACGCCCCATTTGGTATGTACCTCTCAAGACATCTGCAACAACTGGAAAGGCCTCAGAAATACCTCACTAAAAGAATCACAGGCCTAAAGCAGATGCCCTACGCTGACCGCCTTAAAAAACTCCAGCTATACTCTGTTGCATATCGTCTACACAGAGGCGATCTCTGCTTAACATACAAGGCCATGTCAAACCCAGAGCTGTTGGACATGCTACACTTAAAGAAATCCCAATCCCTCAGAGCTACATGCTCCAGGGATCTAAACCTTGTCATCACAATAAACAAAACATGCTGGAGGATAGGTTCCTGACCCAGAGACTCCCCAGACTCTGGAATAGATTGCCCATACATGTCAAGCAGAGTGCCTCTTTGGACCTCTTCAAGAGGAACCTTGACGATTGGATGGGAGAAAGGAAATTCACCCCAGGGATCACGTCAGTCACCCTGCTAGACAGGGGTCCAGGAAAGTAAATAATGTGGGAAGAAATAGCCAGGGAATTGTTATGGCTAGGCTTGTATAGGCCCTAGGGCTGATAGCCTAGTACCAACCTATGAACCTATGAACCTATGAATCCATCTTACTTTAAGATGTGGCCTCTTCCTCTCTTAGCTTTCCAATACATATCACCCTCTGCTCCTTTTAACTCCTTCGATCTCCCCCATCTTTTTCCATGTCATATCCAGACCATCTGCTCATTCCTTAGCACTACCTTAAGAAGTTTCCAGTATTAACCCTCCTTTGGCCAGTATTGCCTGCTATTACCTCTCTTTAGCCATCTTTCCACGCTGTCTTGTAATACTCCCTCTTTCCTGACTCATTTATGTTCCTTAATACTTTCTAAATCCATCCTCTCCTCCCCAAAATCCCCCACTTTTTGGCCAGAGAAATTCTATAGAGCCTCTCTGTCGTCTATTTGATGAAATTCCTAATACTCTTTTTGTACATCTTGGGGCACAAAGCTTGCTCTTAAGGGCCCACTGGTTCTTTTTTGAATCCTTCTTAACCATACTGGTCCAAAAAAAAAAAAACAACAAAATAACTCTGGTCCAGGCTAGTATCACAGAGTTTAATCAATAAGTTAAGAGCTTCCATTCCATAATGTAATGAACTTCTTCAGAACTCACATTTGTGGAGCCTGAACCAGTGTTCTTTTTTTCTTTTGGATTTTTTGTTACATTGTTTTTTGGATTCTTTTGATTCTTGGGCGTACTGATCTCTAGTAGCATATTTTTCCATTCATTTCTCATTATTCTGCCCCCAGAGGAGCACCCCAAATGCTTTTTCTACTCTGTTAGGCACTATCTCTTCCCACAATTCCCCTAGCTTAACCTGGCACATGCCTACTTGTTTATAACCTCAAGATTAATTTAAATATATAAAGAGTCCACTTCTTCCCTATACTGTCACGTATAAAGTAAGTGAAGTACCATCTCTTTAAATACATCATTTGAGGTGTGCGTTATGTGACCAGGTCTAGGTCTCTAAGTTAAAGTTGTTGTTGTTGTTGTTTGTCTTTCGGCTTTTCCCAGTTAGGGGTCGCCACAGCAGAACTCCGGTCCGCTAATGATTGGCAGTAGATTTTCACGAATGCTGAGGTGCCAGCTCGACATCCAACCTTCAATGAAGGCATGCCCATTTACGCATGAGGCTTGAAATGGAAGCATCTAATGACCAGGCCAAATTTCCCCTAGTAGTATAAATACCACCTCAGGTCTTCCCTAAAAAGAGGCTACTAGCCTAGTGGGACTAACCTGATCAAGAAAAGATAAATAAAATAAATAAAAATAAATACAAAGTGCATCTGTTTTGTGCTAGGACATGAACTGCCTAAGTGACCTGTTCTTTCTCTGCAAATCCAATGTAGTGTCACAGTAGAGGCATTATTAGAAGTAAAGTTAACCATTGGTGACCAGCTTTTGTGTTTGGCTCTGGTCTTATTGGTCTCCTGAAGCATTTTCTAATTTGGACATGCCTTGTCTGTTGACCAACATTATGCCAAAGCAGGACTCATACAACCAAGCCACCCATTACTCATGCATTCCCAATGGACTTGTTGTTTTAATGTTGCAACCAAAAGCATCAAAAATAATATTGGTTAAAATACACATTCTTTCCAAATTTCAATGTCACTCAGATTAATTTGCTTTGCATTGCACTGAGTCACTAATATGTTTTTCTTTCTGAATGCTCATTTAAAAGAAGTTCAGGTTGCTGATGGTATCTCCAGTGAATGTGAAAACAGCGAAGTATATTCAGCAAAACTACATTCAGAGACAGTGGAATTTGCCCATTTCTACACTTTTGTGCACCTCTAGAGTTGGTATGTATAGGTTTGGAGGGTGTGGGGGTGTCCTCCCAAACAATGAGTGCAAACAGGCTTGCCCCCCGACAAAAGAAAACTTTCTTGAACATTCACATTTGGCAACTCAATATGAATCTGTTCCATCCATTTTCTTGGGGCAAAAAACAGCAAATGCTAAATTTGCTGAGTATTAAAAAAGTATGATTGGGATTCATAAATGATCACCTCATTCTGCTAAGAGAAAGGGTGCAATGAGTGTGGGTGTATGGAGCATGTACTAATCCAGGAAATAAAGCTAAATGATTATGTTAACTGGAAAACCAAAGTCAAAGTAAACTTTATTGCCATTCAGACTCCACAACAAATGCAACTGAACGAAATTACGTTACTCCACGCTTTATGTGCAAACATCTAAAATATACAACAATTCACATTACTACATTTAGACATTCCTACTACATAATATTTACTCTTTACAGATCAACAGACATTTTCCAAGCTAAAGAGACATGGTATTTATTGAAAAGAATTCCTCAGCTATTTCTTACTGCGCAGGATTCTGTTGGCTCTAGTCTAAGGAAACACAATATTTGTAGCACAAAAATTTCACAGCTGTTACTTCTTGCACAGGACGCTGTTTATCATCAGCAGATATTGCACAGAAATCAGATTATACTCTGTTAGATTAATTGCACAGTGTATTTAAGACCTTTTAAGGTTATTGCATGCAAATATACTTCTCATATCATATTACCTACTACTGTCCCTGATGTTAAGCGAGAGTAAGTGCTATTGGAGTTCAGTAGCCTGATGGCCAGGGGACAGAAGCTTCTGCTAAATCTGACCATTTTGCAACATATACTATGGTAATGCCTCCCAGATGTTAGGTGCAGGAACAGTACAAATGCAGAGGTGGGTGCAGTCCATGACTATTTTTCTGGCTCTGTTGAGACAAGACTGGTAAAAGTCCTGAATAGATGGTAGAGTGATCCTGGTAGTCTTTATGCTGATTTCACTACTCTTTGGAGGGACCTGCGGTCTGTGGTGGAGCAGCAGCTATACCAAGCTGTAAAACTGTTTGTCAGAATGCTTTCAATTGTGCCCCTGTCGTGAGAACAGGGGCTGGTAGATTTGCTCTTCTCAAACTTCGCAGAAAGTGTAGGCATTGCTATGCTTTCTTGACAATGGAATTTGTGTTCCCAGACCAAGACAAGTCTTCTGAGATGTGCACCCCAAGAAACTCAGTGCTTTTTACCCTCTCCACAGTTTCCCTATTGATTGTGAGTGGGGGATGTTTCGTTTGGTTTCTTCTGAAATCCACGATTGCCTCCTTGGTCTTATTCACACTGAGTGCCAGACTGTTGTTACCACACCAAGTTATCAGTCGTCTCACCTCCTGTCTATCGGCTGTTTCCTCCTTATTGCTGATGAGACCCACGACTGTGGTATCATCTACAAACCTGATTATATGATTAGAGCTGTACTTGTCAGTGCCGTCGTACGTAAGCAGAGTGAAATCCAGAGGACTCAGAACACAGCATTGAGGTGCATCAGTGCTCAAGGTTATACTATTTGAGGTGTTCTTTCCTGCACATACTGTCTGTGGCCTTTCAGTAAGGAAGTCCAGAATCCAGTTACACATTGGAGTGCCGACACCTAGTTGAGTTAGCTTCTCTATCAGTTGCTGAGGTGTGACTGTATTGAATGCCGAACTGAAAACAATGAATAATATGATCTCATACCTGTTGTTGTTTTCCAGGTAGCCTGATAATAGATGAAGTGCCAGTGAAATAGCATATAGGCATATATGGCAACAAGGCATATATGAGATATATGTTAATGCCAGTATCAGGAACAGTGCTGTATGCTAATGAAGAGAAAAGTAGAGCAATTCCGAAATTCATGAATTAGGAATAACCATGACACTCATGCATTAATAATAAACACAGCCATATGCTCACATTCAAACAGAGAGGAACTCAAAAATATGTTAGGAGTTGCTGCAGGAATGATATATTTAATTTGCAATAGGCTCTTATAGCAACCATTTTCAGGAAACCAACATTCTCAAATAGTTATTTAGAATACAACAGTTGTCTCCCATGGCATACTAAAAGAAACATTTTCAAGGGGCAACTGATCAGAGCTGCTAGGATGTACTCAGATTTGGCGAACTTCAAAGTGGAGGTAAAAAAGCTGACCTGTATGTTTACAGAAAGAGGTTACCCTCAAGACCTTTTGAAAAAGTTAGGCGATTAAATTATTATTGGTTGGGAGAACAAATACAAACCCTTGTTAGGGTTACAACAGACTGATATCCCTATTCCCCAACAAATTCTTCCAAAAAAAGGATCTACATCAATTCTATGGTATTATCTTATGGGTCACATCCAAAGGAAATTAAAAAGATACTAGCCAAAAACTGATGTATTTTCAAAGGTAACTTGGAGACCTTGTCATTTTTAGGTGATGCACCTAAATTTGTCTTTAAAGTAGGCTGGAACTTGAAAAACTTACTAAAAAACCCTAACAGGGACCTTTCAAGGTGTAAAGGAACTGGCAAAAGAGGTGTGTATGTAATCAGTGTTTTTCCATTTTATACAAAAACAAGGTCAAGGTACGGTCCCCACTACAGAAATCTTTTTAGGTGATCGAAATTATACATCTATGGTTTGGTTTATCTCACTATCTGTGATGATTGTGGAAGTTCCTAGATAGGTAAGACTGAAAGAAAGTTAAGAAAAAGAATCTATGAACATGTGTATGCTATCAACAAGAGAAGCACCAACAGTGAACTGTTTAAGCATACTTCATTATGTCTTACCTACACTAGATTTCAATTTGTTATCTTGGAAAGTGTTCCTTTCTCCCCCACAGGCAGTGCATGGGAAACAGAATTAGAGAGGAGAGAGCAAATACAACAACTGCAACACTCCCTGGTTTAAAGGAATATGCATCCATTACCACCATTCTAAAAAACAGACCAGATAAACTTTAATACTAGCTAGCTCTGTGCACTTCCTAGCCTTTTACAAGGCACACATTTAAGCCTATTTTCACACGTTATATTTTAGCATTGTTTAAACTTTTTAATTTTCCAATAAGTCTTTGAATATTTTTTTTATCACACAATTTTCTCCATAGGTTTTTAATATGAATTATATGCACCAAGTTGTTTTTGTATGAATTTTAGGTAGAATGATTTCTTTTGATGCGTTAAAACTACTTAACTTTGTATATTTCTTTAACTTCTACTGCTTAATTGATTTTGACTGATGATTGGTCACTTTGTAAATTATTTTAACATTTAATGGAATTTCTAAGTTGTAAGCAACGGTTCTGAAGAAGTCCCAAGGTTTGGGATGAAAGCGCTAAACCGTATTTATGTTTTTGTTTTTTAATATAAGTGATTTTTGAACTAAGATTGGAGTTTGTGGAATTATTTCTGAAGTTTCTAAGATAACTGCTAAGTGCTGGTAAACCTGCAACTTCTTTAGTAGTCTGCATAGTTTTTGAAGTCACCAGTTAGCACTTTTAAGCTGATCTAGTAACGAAAGAACATTCTACAAGCGTGTTTGAGACTGCCACTACTATTTAACCCACCCAAGTGTTACTGAGTGAGTCTCATTGTATTTGTTGTTTTTTTGGGCTGCACAGTCACACACTAGTTCCCTGTTCATTTAGTTAGCTTTTATGCCTTCCATGACACCGATGTAATGGACAACTACCAAGTGTATCGGGACACTGTATAACAAATAGTGGACATTTGTCGGCCTTGTCTGCAGCTCCATGGGATCGGTGTAGTAACCATCATCTAAGGTATGTGTTGTAGCTTTATATATATTAGCCTCAGAGGCTTTTCAGCAACCAGCTATGGACACAGTGGGGGTATTTTTGTCTTGAGAATACTCCACCAGTTCCTTGATGCCATGCTTCCGCATGTGGGGAAACATATGTGGTTCCCACGTAGCCCAGAGAAGAGAGCCAACACCATGCAGGATGTTAATGCTATAACTCATTTCTCTGAAGCACACTGATGGCCATAGACTGAACTAACATTGAAATTAAGGTCCCACCTGGTGAACTGGAAAGGAGATAAAGGAACCACAGTGATTATCACTCCATCAACTGCCAAGTAGTCTGTAATGTTCAGGATATCTCTACAATGTGTGTTCAGTCACCCAGGCAGTTTCTATGACTCACACATATGCCCCACATGTGATCTTTATCAATAGTATGTGAGAGGTGGCTTCCCAGAGGAACATCTATTGCAGGAGACTGTATATGCCTTAGACCCTTGTCTCATGACGCAAATGAAAAATCCACATAACCCAATAGAGCAGTGTTAAAACTACATCCATTCACAAAACAGAAGCATCATAGAGTGCATGTTTGGCCTGGTAATGTCACAATCCCATTGCTCTTATAAACTTAGAAACTTGTTAGGATAAGAGGTTTTATTTTGCATTAGCATGCATTTTCTAAAGGATATGAAGTCTGAAGTTTGTATGTCATTATTTAATGACTTCAGTCTTCAGTGATTTGACAAAAAACACAAATTGTATGAGGAACCAACTAAAGAAATGAGGCAAAAATCAGACAGTCTCATAACATATGAAGGGTTGAGAGGTATGTTGCACATTCTGTTGATTCCAGTTGTCATCTCTGTCCTGTCATCCCATTGTCAACCTTCGGTCAAAACACATGCTCATAGATTCATAGGTGTTTACTAGGCTAATGGCCACAAGGGCTTGTTTAAGCCTAGCCATGCATCAAAAATCTCTAACAAGTTCTGGTACCCTTGATAATTGTAAGCAGGAGCTTGGGAGATGAAGCATTTACAAGCAGGGGCCTGGGAGATAAACCATTTGCAGTGGCCTGAGAGAAAAAAACATTACAGGTTGCCTGTGTTCATTAGAGACACAGGTGTTAAGCTGGGGATGAATTTCCTTTTCCCCATTTAATTGTCCAAGTTACACTTGAATTGATTTAGGGAGGAGCTCTGCTTCACATGGATGAGGAGCCTGTTCCAAAGACAGGGTAGTCTCTGGGATACATACCTATCTCTCCAGCAGGTCCTATTTACATCACAGACAATATTTAAGTCTTTAGAATGTGTAATTCTGATGGAGTGTATTTTGTGGAAATGCAGGAGGTCCATCAGAGTGGGGTCTGACAACGCCCTGTATGCCAGGCATAGATCTCCCCTTAACAGCCTGTAGGAGACATAATACAGGACAGAGCCTTGAGGTGGTCTGCATAGGACATTTTACTTATGCCCTGTATTCTTTTACTGAGGAACCTCTGTGGACATTCGAATTGTTAGATATGCTTGGTTAGGTATGTGCCAAAGGAGGCATTGTACTCAATGATAGGTCTGATTAAGGCCGAATACAGAGGAACAATGACTTCCTTGGGCCTAGATGCCATACCTTTGTTTATATATCCAGCTATCAAACAAGATCAAGTCCTAAAAGTACTATTAAAAGCTAAAATACTGCATTAATGGGTCCTGACAATATCCCTGGATGTGTTTTAAATTTCATGAATCATGAGTTAGCCTCATCTCTAATGACATACGTCAACCTTAGTCTCCATACAGGTTTTGTACCTAGCAAATGGAGAACAGCTACATAAGGAAGGATCTTCCACAGATTCAGAAAATTACAGACCCATAAGTCTTTCCAGCCTCATACACAAAGCTATGGAAAGACTTATCATAGAACTAATCAATAAGGACATAAGGAACCTCCAAACAGTAGGCCTGCCCTTAGTTTAGATTCATTAAGGGCAGGTCATGCTTATTCAGCCTGGTAGTAGCAATGGATGAAGGCTAAATGGTACACACCACATACCTCAGACTGGCCAGAGCTTTTGACACAATTCCCCCATGCAGGTATAACAGAAAAGGTAAATAAACTAGGAATAAACCCCAATATCACCTGCTGGATTGCCAAATGGCTCAGTGTTAGGATGTGCAAAATCAAAATATGGAAAGTTGCCTTCACAAAGACACCAGTTACCAGTGAAGTTCCCAAAGGTTCCATGCTGGGACATCTCCTATTTGGCATTTACTTTTCTGAAGTAAAAACTAATACCAATGGCTCTGCCTGACTAAGTGTGCAGATGACTGCAAGCTAGGAGCAGTCATTGAATCCCCAAATGACTTAGCCATCCTGCATGAAGGTTTGTTCCAAATAAATAACTGGTGTCAAAATCATGGCCTCAAATTAAATACCAAAAAATGCATTATTGTATCCTTTGAGAAGTCATCTACCTATGAGTTGACACATTTATTCAGGATTTTGTAATATATATGGACAGTGGCCTAACGTTTGACCAACATGTTTTAATTGTAAGAAAGTCCTTATATATTTCACAACTTATAAACAAAAGGATTGTCATTGACCTCCTTCACCCAGCACTCATTAAGCCAATTATTGAGTATAATGCCCCATTTGGCATGTTACTGGAATGCTCATAGAGAGAGAGAGAGAGAGAGAGAGAGAGAGAGAGAGAGAGAGAGATACTTCCTAAATGAATACAAGGCCTAGACAGTATGTTCTAACAGGACTGACAGATAGCCCTGTCACTATACACTGTATTCTACAGGCTGCAAAGAGGTGGCCTGTGTGTGGCACATAAGGCATCCTCTGACCCAATAACTATGGGTTTACTGGACATCAGCTGATTAAACTGCATCAAAAACACTCAGTCTAAGGATCTATACCTCTTCTGCATCATCATCAGAATGGTTTGGAGGGACAGTTATATCTTACAGAGGATACAGTTGGTCTGGAACAGACTACCCATCTATGGAAAACAAAACTCATTCCATTCTATTTTCAAGAGCAACTTGGATCAATGGATGAAAAATAGAAAATTTACCCCAGGACTGCCCCCTGTACTACTAATGACAAAGCCAGCTCCATATTGCTTTATCCCATGCATGGGTGTCCTCAAATTATCTATGGTATGATCCCAGTTATTCTCATTAGGGGGTTTATATAATTATTAATCATGGGCTGACCAATCTAACACCAAATGGGATTGGTTAATTAGAGCACCAAAAGGGAAATGGGCTAGGCTTAAATGGCCCACAAGGGCAGCTAACCTAGTACTTACCTATGAACCTTTATATGCATAAAACTGGGAAAAGGCAGGGGTTCAAACCCAGGTATGTGCATTTTATTTGTCCTGCTAGTATGTAATTAATTTCTTAGAAATGTGTTTTCCAATCACTTTTTGATGAGTTCTCTTATGGCATGCTTTGATAGTACACTATCCTGATGAATATCTACTTGGAGAAAGTCAGGCATTTAGGCCTAGTTTTGTACATTTTGATTGTCCTGCTAACATACGTACTGTTTATATGAAATGTGTTTGTCAGTCACCTTCTCTACCACTGTTTCTATGACATGCCTTGCTAATACACTGTTCTAGTAAATATACTTGAAAGAAGGCAGGGGTTATAACTGAGGTATGTGCACATTGGTTGCCTGCTCTCTTGTGCTCACTTCCCTGAAATGTGTTTTCCAATTAGCTTTCCTAACAGTGCTTCTGCGTCATGCCCTACTGATACAGTGGTGTAAAGCATATCACTGACATAGGCAGGGGGTCAATTACATTCATAAGTGTTTTGCTTCTACTGTTGTCAAGTGTTCAACTCCCCCAAATGTAAACAATCCTGTACTGAGTGTGTACATTTATGAGATGGAAGTTGGCAGTTTGTAACATGATTATCTTTCTGGATTCTTCTGCTACTGTTGAAATGGGCAGTTGGGGGCTGTGTGCCTCTAATAGCTAAATGACAATAAATCAGTGCCACATGCTAATTAATCATTTGCTCAGCTCAGCTAAGCTTAGATGTGAATTTCAGTTTGAAAGAAAAGCACAGCTGCTGGCATCATTTGAACGTCATTGATTGAGTCACATGCTTATGTAATAATATGTAAGGCATTTTATGGCACTTATACCATGACTACTGCAGTGGCTCCATTTCCTAACTCAGTGCTATGAAATATTCCAGTGCGGGAGTCTTGATTTCGTTTTCCTTGAGGACTGTAATTTGTTCTTTTTTTTTTTTTTTTTTTTTTTGCTTTCCTTCTGCACATGTATTACATTTCAGAGGTGTGTGTTTTATTACCCTTTCAACTCTGACATCTGCAGTGTCTCACCTTGACAGTACACTAGGGATATACTGCCATGTAGACTGAATTGCTGCAATGACCCAACTCGGGGCACCATATATTCATTTTTTTTATTTAGAAAAGGTCCACAGCTACTCTCCTTTGTTATCAGGTGTGGTGTAGGTTGTTACATCCCATTAATCTATTTTTTTATATGACACATCTCCTTTCTATACTTTACTTTCTTTAAATGGTCATATTGTCATAGAACCTACTTCAGTGTACCTTTTACTCTAATTTTGTTCTTCAACTCCCTTTAAACTCTTGTGTTATCCTTCTCCATTGTTTCTGTTATATAGTGTAACCTCACCTCCTGCCTTAGTGTCGGTGTTACTTGCCTTTCCATTTCACTTATCTTTGTCGACATTTGTTGCTGTTGATTACATCAACAAACAACTCTGTACGCTCAATCACTTCAACTGCTGGGGGTGATTGTGAACAATCATTGATGACATCTTGTATATAGAAATGCCCATGAGATGACCTCTGACATTGTAGCCAGGAACCTAACCAGTTGCTGCAAGAAGAGACTTCTCAAAGTGCCCACTAGTTTGGCCGCATGTATACCTGATATGCAACGCTAATAGTTATGCTGGTAAGGTAAAAAATGGTGGCCTTTGATCACAATGTGACAGTACAGTTAATACATTCCTAAGATTAAAATTTCATGGGATTTGCCATTTTAGGCCAGAGATCTCATTCACCACAACTTGCATTTCTTCTCATATTTCTACTTATAATACTGTCAGCTTGCATTATTGAGTATTCCATACCTGGAATCTGTTTACTTGTATATATTTATAGAAGCACTAGAAATTATAATAAAGTCATCAAAATGACCAGGAATTGCACTTAAAAATACGTGTTTAATTCCTGGATTTCATCTCATGAAATGGAATTTTATTTTTTGAGCAATATAAAATGGGTTCCTATTAAATCAGCGAATGCTTAACTTAGCGAACGTTGTTTAATCGACCCTTTTTTATTTTATTTTTTTTATTTTACATTTGTTTACCGGGCTAGTCCAACTGGATATATGTCCATTTTCAGTGGAGGCCCGGGGAGAAAAGCTCCACTACAAACTACTAAACAATGTCAAGATATACATAATCTACAAAAATAGAGAGAAAAAAAAACATATGCAATAACTTTTAAACAGGTTGTATTAACTTTTGAGTAAAATCAAAAACCTAGGATGGAAAAGAGAAAGAAAGGATAAAGAATATTAAATACTTCATTAGAGTATGTAGAAGAGAAGAAAGAGAATGGGTGTTAAGGAGTCAGATAATGATGCAAAAAAAAAGAGAGCTAACCTGGGTTATGACAAGAGCATAGCCAATGCATATTTAGGAAGGATTTTAGTTTAGTTTGAAATTGGGAGAGTGATGTTAGGGATGTAAGTTCCTGTGGTAACTTGTTCCATATTTTGCCAACTGAGTTGGAAAATGTGGAGTCACCTGCTGAGTTTTTGGATCGGGATGTTTGGACCAGTATTTTGTTGGTGGAGCGTAGATGCCTCTGATTGTTATAGGGTGTTATGAGGGTGGAGAGTATTGGGGTGTTTTCAGAGTGATGTAGGGCATTATGGGCAATAGTGAGTTGATAGTATTGTATGAGGTGTGGTAGTTCCATCCACCCAAGCTTTTTGAGATTTAAACAATGATGAGTTCTATATGGAGAGGCAGTTGCAAATCTGGCAATATTATTATATGATGAGGTAAGTTTGCTAAGATTATGTTTAGAGAGATTTGTGTATATGGAGGAAGCATATAAAAGGGTTGAGATTAAGTGAGTTCTGGCTATGGTAGTTTTGGCTTCAGGAGTAAGAAAAGATTTGATTCTATAGAGAGAGCCTAGTTTTCTGTTGGTCGATTTTATTGTAAGATTAATATGATTGTCAAATTTTAATTGTCAATAGTGATACCCAAGAGTTTTGTTGTTTGGTCAGGAGAGATAATGGTCCCATTATCAGATATTAGTGTGAAATGGATAGAGGTAGACAAGTGGGCGGGTGAAAAAAGCAAGAGTTTGGTTTTCTTGGGGTTAAGGAGAAGGCAATGATTAGAGAACCATTGTTCTATAGTTGAGAAGGTTTTTTGTGTGAGAGAGTGAAGTTCTGACTGTGTTGAGGCTGCACAAATGATGGTAGTATCATCTGCATATTGAATACAAGTTGTTTGTGGAGTAGCTAGATGAAGTTCGAAATGGTGAAATCCCAAAAGCACGGAACAGTGATTTTTTTTTTTTCTCAGGGAAAAAAAATCACTGGGCCGTTTTTGGGACTTTGCCATTTCCTCCACTGTGGTGCGATCTCGGAGTTGGTATATTTAACTAGGGGGTGTATAGGACTACAGCCCCCCACATTTGGGAGTGTGGTGGGCAAAGCCCCCCACTTTATTTTGTGTTTGTGGGGGGGGTTGTTTTTACGGAGCAGCGATTTATTTCCCTGGGAAAAAAACCTCTGTTCTGTGTGTTCGGCCTTTTGGTGTTTCGACATATTTGGGTCTATTATACAGCGTTTGCTAAGTTAAGTGTTTGCTGATATAATATAGACCCTATAAATCAATGTCCCTGACAATGACCACACAACTACCAATGCTTCTATAGTTTCAGGGGAACCTCTTTGTAAACTGGAGGTCCTGGATTCAGTGCTTTGATCTCATTCTCAGCCTAGGTGAGTTCTGTGGAAAAAGCAGAATGGATCCAATGTCCATGTCTCTTAAAGTTGCAGGCATAGAAGATATTAAGTTAGTTAACACATCCCCCTAGGTCAGTTTACACACCATTCATTAAAAGTGATTTGGAAACAGCTATGGCTGCAGTGAGAAAGACCTCATTACTGATTCATTAACACATTTCTGAACAACACACTTTTGACACTATTGCTGTCAAACCTGATGGCAGTATTTTTTTCTCCAGCAGCACACGCATTACACTGACAAAGACAACTGCTATGCACACACAAACACATACACACACAATCCAATTTTATTTGAACTCCTACTCCTCTGCAAAAATGGTGGCTCTACAAACACCCATATTAAGGACCTAAATTTACACAAGTAAATAAACAAGACTTGCTGGAGGGATAGGTTCCTAATGTAATATATTCCCAGCCTATGAAATAAGGACTGTAACAGTACTGAACATAAACTTATAGATCTAAACGATCGAAATTCAAAATACCTAAAACAAAATATAAAAAAAAATCTACTTTTTTTGCAGGGGTCTTGCCTCCCTGCACCCCCACACATCCTGCTACTTACACACACACACACACACACACACACACACACACACACACACACACACACACACACACACACACACACACACACACACACACACACACACGCACACACGCACGCACGCACACACACACACACACACACGCACACACGCACACGCACACACGCACGCACACACACACACACACACACACACACACATGCACACACACACACATGCACGCACGCACACACACACACACACACACACACACACACACACACACACACACACACACACACACACACACACATATATACCAACTCTGAGATCAGTGGAAAAAGGAAAAATTCCCAGACCCTGCTGTACTCTGATCTCACACAAAGTAATGTTGGCACAATGCAATCCTCTGACTATTTGATCGCTTCTGCTGACATAAGAAACATTTAATATTCTGAATGTTCAACTAAGCAGAGTCTTCCTGGAGTACGTTCCTACTACAGATCATACAAAGTACTTCGCTATCTACTTTTTGGCTAGTCTCGAATATTTACATAGAAAGGACATAAATGTACACTTGGATTATCATGCACAGTCTTGCCTGATTTGAAACATGCTCACAAAGTGTGGCAACATCTTTTGAGCATGTCCACTTAAAGGAGCATGTGTCCAGGCCCCTTATGGTCCCTGTGATCACTTGGTAGTATTGTTACTATTTTCCTAAACGTCAGTGGTGCAGCAATCTAAGAATCAGAAAGGATTACCGTAAGAAAATGTCCATGGTAAGGCTTCCAGCTCATGGTAAGCCTTTGTGAATCTCAAGGATTTTTTTAACAGGAGGATAAAGATAAGCCTCCAGTATATAAAACATGAATTCTAGACATGCTGTTAGCCAAAGAAGAATGACAATATATGAGACATTTACTTTTTTTACCAGAAATCAGATAGTTCAGGACACTGTTCATGCTTATGTCACTGAATTAAAGCACAGAGTGTAAAACTATGAATTTGTGATTTGGCAGACTCATTCATGAGATACGGAACATGGCGACCCCTAACCGGGAAAAGCCGAAAGAAGAAGATTGTGGTACCAATACAATCAGTTAAGGGGTAGATTACTGAGAAAAGCTGATTTAAAATTGATTAAAAAAGACAGATGTGCATTGTGCAAGTAAACTGTCAGGTGTACTACGCAAAATATAACAAAGGAACAAAAGGTGTGCAGAACTGTGACTGTCAAAATAATGTGAAAATGAAGTGAAGTGACTGTAAAAATAACATCCAACATGGTGACTGATAAAAAATAATGATTAGCCAGAAAATATGCCCACTGTAAATATTGTGGGTTCAGACATGAAAAAGTACATTGTAGGGTTAAAATCCTATCTTTAGATTATGTAGGATCAACAATCGTTTAGATTCTGTGTGTTTCAAATGGAAAAGCACACCAGAAGAATACTGATTCTGCTGAAACGAAAGAGCTTTTCCCCCAGTGGCAAGGTTGAATTTACGTCAGTGCAGTGTGGGAGTTTGTTCATGGAGATGCATCTTTGGGATAGCTTCAAGCCATACCTCTCAACCTCTTAAAGAAATCTGGACGAAGCCATAAATAAAAGTGGGGACAAAGGCCCAAAAATAGGGACAATGTTTAAACATTGCTCTTACAAATTTAGAAAGCTGATAGAATAACAGGTTTTATATAACATGAATTTTTTGATGGGTACGAAGTCTGAAACTCAAATGTCTGTCATTTTCTAACTTTAATCTTTACTTCTGTGTCTGCTCGATAGTGGCACAGGAAAATAACTTTCTTGGGTGGCGTAAGCCAGGGAACCTTGTTGGCTAGGCTTACGTAGGTCCTTGGGCTGATAGCCTAGTACCTACATATGAACCTATAATGATTTGCCACTAATCTGCCAGAAAACCACAATTTTATGAAAAATGGACAAAAAATATGAGGCAAAAATCTAGATATTCTCCAAAAATCAGTACAGTTGAGAGGTTTGCTTCAAGCTAAGGGGAGAAGCACTGTCCACAAAATAATAGTGAATTTGTGATTTGGCAGACTTGCTCATGAAATATAAGACAGTCTGGTTGTGGTGCCAATATGGTCAGTTAAAGGGTTGATTACTGAAAAAAGCAGAAACATCTGTTGGGGCAAGCAAAAAACATTTAATGAATACAAACCAAGCAAAACGCAGATACAGTGCATTCAGAACTTGCCAGTGATTCTAAGCATATTAATAAAGCGGTGAATGACAGCAAAATGGATTTTTTGGTTTGAAAAGCTATGGATTAAAGCAAATGGCAAAATCTACATACAGAATGTTTCATTTAAATTTCCATCTGTATGCTGTTACTTTTTTATTCTGAGCGTAAGTTAAAGCATTTGGGACAAGTGTGGTTGAGCTCTATATTCAAAACTAATGAGTACAGGCTATTGTTTCAGATTGCCACATTACTTAAACAAACAAATATGTTGTGCAGACATGATTATGTGACTATGACAATGACAAAGAAAATGTAATGCTATTTCAACAACAGCCTTTCTGCCCCCCCATGGCTGCCAGTCATTAGGCCTCTTCTTACAGGTTCTAACTATCCCAGATGACCATTATAAGACTAGCCATGAGTCTCAAGGAGAAAATCAAACCCCCATACTTTGTGTCTGTGAGGTAAACATCTTAGCCATTATGCCACGTCCAAGCCCAAAATGCTGCATATCCAGGATGTCTCTGCTAATTCCTGACTCTTGGTTGTAGGCCTATACATCCTGTAGTTTATAGATGGATGCTAGACTAACTGTGCTGAAGGACCATTTTAAGCCTAGCCAGTATTCCAAGGTCAGAATCAAACTTGGTACCTTGCATCTTTCTGGTGAAGACCTTAACCATTATGCCAAACCCACAGATTATTGCTCAGGAACCTGTTCATTTACTTGCACTGGGGAAGTTTGTCATCAGATGTATGCAAGCAAGATCTGTGCATGATACTGCTATATAAGCACTCAGGTGGGTGATTTGTGCCTTAATCCATATCCAAGCAATGGAGACATTTGTACTAGCCCTAAATGCCCATGTGTGGAGCAAAACAACCTTTACATACATACATACATACATACATACAAATATCTCGAGCACGGGCATTAATCCCCTTCTAGCTTGCCAATATACCAAAACACTTGTTCCGATAATAAGTATCTAGGCTGTTCTTAAAAAAATCTAAACTAGTACTTGCTTTAATGTAATTTGGTAGTTTGTTCCAATCATCAGCTGCTGTCTCAGAGAACCAATTAGTACACTTCTCATTCCTATAGAATCTCCTACATAGGTTGTCTGATTTCTCTAGTATTTTTGTTAACCCCAAGCATTCCCTGAGGTAGCTTTCACTAAATGTCCTATATACCTGAATAAGATCTCCTCTTAGATATCTGTAAGAAACACTGTACAATTTCAGATATTTTAGTCTTTCATAATAACTTAAATTTTCACATCCATGGATACTCTTGGTATATTTCCGTTGTACTCTTTCCAGTTTACTCATGCTTATATTCTTATAGGGTTTCCATATTGTTATCCCCTACTCAAGTTTGGGTCTAATGTAACTAACAAACAATGACTTCATTATTTTTCCTAGACTTTATAAATCTTTTTATAAAACCTATAGTTCTATAACTATCATTAACCAATAGGTTGATATGATTAGAAAAACTCATAGCTGAATCTACCCATATACCCAGGTCCTTAAATGAATCTACAGTTTCAATCACTATGTGCTGTATTAAATAGTCACCTTTCAATTTATGCCTACCAAATCTCACATGCTTAGTTTTTGATGTATTTATTGGCATATTTTTCTCCTGTGCTCAAATGGTCAAGTTAGTCAAAACTGTGTAAGCATTCCTAGCAACCTAACTATTATTTGTCTGTCTTGGATTATAGAAATGCATAGGTTCATAGGTTCATAGGAGATTGGCTAATGGCTTAAGAGCCCTTACAAACCTAGCCAACATAACCCAATTTTACCAAATATATGGCCACTAGGATCAAGAGGATGGCATGGATTTGTGCCTGAGCATTGAGTATCTTACAGATTGCCCCTGTCCATAAGGGACATAGACACTACCCCAGGTGTGAATTTGCAATATCCCATCCACTGATCCAAACTACATTTGAAGAGGGCCAGGGAAGGGCTTTGTTTTATGTGAATAGGAAGCCTGTTCCAAAGAAAGTCAATCTCTGAGGCACATATCTGTCTCTCCAGCATGTTTTGTTTGAGTCACTAAGTTTAGAGCCCAAGATCAGGTGACCCTCAAGCTGTTTGACTTGCTGATGTATAGCAACTCCATCAGGGCTGAATTTTTGAGTGCCTTGTTGGTCAGGCATAGGTCACCCCTTAATAGTCATAGTAGATAGAGTAAAGGGATAGGGCTTTTAGTCTATTGGCATACCTCATGTTGTTTACATCCTGTATTTTCTTTGTTTGGAACATCTAAGGTCACTCCAGCTGATGTAAATGCCTAGTCAAGTACAAGCCAAATGGCACATTGCACTTGATTATTGGTCTAATGAGGGCTGAGTACAGTGGGACTATAATTTCTTTGGATTTGGATTTCATACCTTTACTTATAAGTTGTGCCACATAGTAGGACTTCCTCATCACTGCGGACACACAGCAGTCAAAGTTCAGGCTATTATCTATTTATCAATGTACCTAGATCTCTCACCTCTTGATTCTACTCTTAGGGGTGTGCTATTGATTAATTTCCAGGGGTAACTGCCTTTCCAAAGGGTATGGTAATTCATTTTTTCACATTTAGTTTTAGGCTATGGTTCTGGCATGAATCATTTGTCTGATCAATCCCTTCTGAAGGATATCTACATCACTGAGGGATTCAATGATTATTCCCAGCTTGCAGTCATCAGCAAACTTTGTTATCCAAAGGCCTTGTATATTAAGCTTGACTTCAGAGAAGTATATTCCAAACAGGAGTGGTCCTATTACTGACCCCTGTGGTGCACTACTAGTAACTGGCCTCTTGCTGGATCTGGATTCACCACTTTAACCACATCTCTCCTGTCATGAGACAGTTGGCTATCCATCTGGTGATTTAGAGATTTATGCCCGGTTTTGTTACTTTATTTAAATACTTGAGTAGGGATCTGTGTCAAATGCCCTGGTCAGGTCAAAGTGGGCAGTATGTACCATTGTACCCTCATCTATGGCCTTAGTGACTTTCTCAAAGAAATCTACATATCCATGCTACCACAAACAAACTTCAACTTAAGGAAAGGCAATTAGTAATTCAAGATAACAATAGTGTACTTTAAACAGATTATAAAAGTGTGACTATTACATGAAAGTACTTCACTTTGTAGAAATGAGCCAAGAGCCACTCAATTGTGCAGAATTTATAAAGACACTTAAAACAAGGTAAGTTGATTTATAAACCTTTGGGCCAATGCAACAACTACATGCAGGAATCCATAGTGTGTTTCCCAACAACTACATGCTAGAATCTCTAGTGTGTTTTTGCAACCTATATAGACCAGGTTACCACCCAATGCCACAAGATGGAAAATATTGATGTAACAACTCAGAAAAAGAGTTTGCTGGAGTGTAAAAATACACTACTTTATCCAACTAGCTAGATAATGAATTCAGAGCAAGTAAATCAGTATAACAGACAATGAGAAGCAAAATGCACGTTTTTTGCAAAAATAAGCCACAAGGGAAGGCAAATTAATTCAAGATATGAACAGGAGCACAGAAAGGGAGGAGCTTATAAAGCTCAATTTATAGTAATTGTGGGCAGCTTAAAAATCACCAAGTTTAAAAAACAGATCAAAGAATGAGAGGGTGGATGGGAAAAATAACCAGCAGGGAGTCACCAGCAGTGCTTGCAGTTTTTGCAGGCCTTGAGCCTTATCAGAAACGGCAAGGCCACAGATATACTCTGTGTATTTAAGTATTTCTCAAGAAACAAATACTGATCTTCTAACCTGCAGGGAGTCACCCAGTGGATAGCCAACTGGCTCACAGAGAGGATCCAGGAAGTTAGAACTGGGGGTCCACCTCTACAAAGAGGCCAGTCATAAGTGGAGTCCCTTAGGGATCAGTCCTTTGACCTCTCATTTTTGGTATTTACTTCTCAGAAGTCAAGGCCAATGTCAGTGGTCTCTGGCTGACTAAATTTGCAGATGATTGCAAATTAGGAGCTGTCATTGAATCTCACACTGACACCAATGTTCTCTAGGAGGGGCTGACACAGACAAATAACTGGTTTCAGAGCCATGGACTAAAACTAAATGCCAAGAAATTCATAATAGTATCCTTTGGGAAATCATCCATCCCTGGTAACTATCATATTGACAACACACCCCTTAGAGTTGACCCAGTAGTCAGGGACTTAGGGACACACATAGATAGTAATCTAGCCTTTCATCACCAAATGTCTGCAGTGGTGAGGAAATCATTCTATGTTGCGCAACTTATAAAGAAAGTATGGCATCTAAGTCCAAGGAAGTCATTGTTCCACTGTATTCGGCATTCATCAGACCTATCATTGACTACAATGCACTCTTTGGTCTGTACCTAACCAGGCATATCCAACAACTGGAACGTCCACAATGGTACCTCACTAAAAGAATATAGGGCGTAAGTAATATGTCCTGTGCAGACTGCCTCAAGGCCCTATCTCTGTATTCTCTCTCCTACAGGCTTTTGAGGGGAGATCTAAGCCTGGCATACAGGGCATTGTCAGACTCCACTCTGACGGACCTCCTGCATATCCACAAAACAAACAGTAGCAGAATTACCCATTCTAAAAACTTAAACCTTGCCTATGATATAAATAGGACCTGCTGGAGAGATAGGTATGTATCTCAGCGACTACCCCATCTATGTAACAGGCTCCCTGTCCATGTGAAGCAGAGTTCCTCCCTAACACAATTCAAGTGCAATTTGGAAAATTGGATGGGAAATCATAACTTCTTCCCTGGTTTGGCACCTATGTCTCTAATGTAAACAGGTAACCTGTAAATGGTTCATCTCCCAGGCCCATGCTTACACTTATCAAGGGTATCAAAACTTATCAGAGATTTGGGATGCATGGCTAGGCTTAAAAAGGCCCTTGTGGTCGTTAGCCTAGTAAACACCTATGAACCTATGAAAAAAAAAGCATGTGGAATGTGCAGCCTGGGTAACTGAAGTGTCTATCTGCTTCATAGAAAAAAAAAACACCAGGTCAAGCAGATTTCTCAAGACAGAAAACAAAATGGAACATGTAAAAACAGAAAGCAGCTCTATCAGTTTAAGCAAATCACAGGTTGTTCTCATCAGCAGGGAGTCACCAACAATGTTTGTAGTTTTTGCAGGCCTCACACCTCTCTAATCTATAGAACTTAGAGCAGCAAAACTACTGATGGTTAGAAGTTTAAGATATCTGAACATCTTTGTTGTTAGTGCCAGGGAGGAGAGAACAAGCATTAGAAATGTTACAGAAAAGAGACAATGCTTGATGAGAAGCAGACAAAAATGTTTCTAGATGAAAAACAGGAGACAGAAAGAGAGGGTAAAGCCAGTTCTTCATCAAAATTGAGGTCACTATATTCCTATTAAAGCTACTTTCAGGTTGCTTATCTCAGCCAACTTAAATCCTGCACAGTAAGAAATGATGAGATACAAAACTACAAGAGGAAATGTAGACAGCTAATAAAGTTTCTGCATATGGTTCTAGATTGATGATTTGTTTATTTATTCATTCATTCATTTGTTTGTTTGTTTGTTTGTTTGTTTGTTTGACATTTGTTTACTGGGAAACTCTGAGTGGGCCAGAAAGTGTCCATTTTCAGTGGAGGCCCAGGAAGAAAAGCTTCATAATCAGAATCTTTCAAAAATGTACAGATATTTTAAATCACAAAATATCATGTTACACTACAAAACATAAGAATGAAAAAAAAATGTTGTAATGAGGAAAACATAGAACGTAAGTTTCATAGTGGAGTGCAATGAAAAATAATAACATGAGCTGGAAAAAATATGTGAGGAAAAACTCAATAGTCATATTTTTGTTACATAGATTAGTATGTGATAAATGAGATCTGACACAATTCTAATAAGATATTTAAAGAGATATTAGAGATTACATGACTAGAGACAGTGAAGGGAAACTGAGAGATGTCTTAGTATGAGAGATGGTAGTTCATATTATCGTCATAGAAGGAAGAAGGCTGGAGAAAAAGATATTATAAGAACAGTGCAGGTAATGTGTCTTCAGGTAGCTTAGGTGAGCAGAGAGGAAAGAGACAGGTAGAAGAAAGGTCTGCAGAGATGACGTGGATAAGGTAAGCTAGTGGGAAAAACAAAGGAAATGAGTGGAGTAGAAGGTTGGAGAGGGTTGTGAAACTTGATTTAGGTTGAAGGGGATGAGTGAAGTATAGTGAGTATGTTCAGTCAGGACTGGCACAGGAGAAGGTTCAAAATTGTGTAGGGTGTTCTTTTAGAGAGCATTTAAAGGTGGGTAGGTTAGATATAGTTCTGGTGGTTAGAAGTAGGGAATTCCATTTTTTTGCTAGTGAGTATGAGTATAGGCTTTGTCCAGGGGATTTATTTGGTATATTTATGGTGAGAAGTTGTTTGTCTTCCGATCTAAGATGTCTTATAGGGAAATACATGTTGATTAAAGAGGTAAAAGCTAGGCAGGCTAATAGTTAGTGTATGATTTTGTATGTTGTTATAAGATGAATGTAGGAGAGGTGGAGGGGGACTTCCAGCCAGCCAAGGGCAGGCAGAGCTTTACAGTGACAGGTAAAGGAGGATGAACTAGTAGAAAACTTGGCAATTTTGTTGTAGCAGCTTTCTTTGCTTTTTTTTTTTTTATATGAAGGATTCTAAATTGGCTAAAATTGGTGCCCCATAGAGTAGAGAGGGAAAAAGGTAAGTTTTGCCTAGAGTAATTTTTGTGGGTGTGCTCAGATAAATGATAAATGGAAGATAATCAGGATGTACCAGAAGTTGTAATTAAGCCTCTTGCAAAGTCAGTGATAACAGCTTCTTAAAGTTGTTCTAAAAACTATGTTGTTATCTGATTGAGTAACAGTCAACATAAGAGACATAATAAATTTCTCATGAATATTAATATTATTCAAGATATGGATGTTTAGTTAAATAAAAAGCCACTTAGTTATGAGGAGTAAATATAAATAGTTCATTACAGAGTTTAATGCATTTATCATGCATATATTATACTTGGACATGACAAATGCAGATTAACCATAACTTATCTACATCTCTGCATTATATCTATCTTAAATCTTAATATAGATAGATAGAGAGATTGACAGATAGATAGATAGATAGATAGATAGATAGATAGATAGATAGATAGATAGATAGATAGATAGATGTATATAAAGAGAGACAGAGAGGATTATGACTGGGTCTCTGATTGTAACATGTTCATTATGTGTTCAAGACATAAATGCCAAGAAATTCACCTCGAGAGCAAAGAGGTGAATCTTAGCATCCGTGTGGAGAGCACATAATAATAATGTGATCAGAAAGCTGATTATAATTCTTTGTAATGCATGGAGATTTACCTGCTCCATGCACTACTAGTTACTAAAAAGTTAAATAAAATACAACAAAAAAGACAAACAAAAAACCCACAAAGTGTTGCGCCAGCTTTGAAATCTAGAAGAGCAGAACGGAAGTGGTTTACATCTTTATCTATTCACTGTCTAAAGTTGATACAAAATTGTGGCGGTAATGTAGCAGACAGCAGATAGAAACAGAGACGAAATTAAGCCATTTCAAGTTCTACTACTGCTGTTTACTGGCCAGTACTGTCAGCTTTTAGTGCCAGACAAGATCTTACCAGCACTCTTCTAAGGTTTATTAAGATTGTGTTTTACGCCAGAATAGCGCTGAATCAGGATGTTATTTAACTGTTATTGGATCCTAAGCATTGAGCTCCATGCACTACATATATGTATGTATGTATACACAATTTGTGGCCATGTGTTTATATACAGGTATATAGATTAGATAGATAGATAGATAGATAGATAGATAGATAGATAGATAGATAGATAGATAGATAGATAGATAGATACAGAAAAAGCCACTGACCATAAAAGAGTCTGGGTCCACTTCACATAACTGAAAGCTCAAAATACTGAAATACATTTGTTAATAAGTAAGCAGTTTTTAATTCTGGAAAGAGTTAGTCATTGGTATTGTAAGTGTGCATTTTTTTCTTTTATAGTTTTTATTCAGTGAGATGAATTGTTGGGGTCTATGTTAGAACATCGAAGTTTCACAACTTTGAATGTTTTAACATCGACCCCTATTCAGCGAATGCTGAAAATAGTGAAATGACAGAAAAACAAATTTTTTCCTAGGGAAAGAATTCAGTTGTCCGTTTCTGACTTTTCGCTGTTTTCAGTGCTGTGGTGGAAAGTTACGGGTCGGGTTCAGGTAAGTGTGCAATTGGGCACAGTTTAGGTGAGTTAGGGTTAGGGCGTGGGTTAGGTATGTGTGCGATTGTGTGGACATGAGGGTTAGGGGTGGTTAGGTGAGTTAGGGTTAGGGTGCGGGTCAGGTAAATGTGCGATTGTGTGGACTTGAGGGTTAGTTTAGGGTGGGTAAGGTGAGTTAGGGTTAGGGCATGGGTTAGGTATGTGTGCCATTGTGTGGATGTGAGGGTTAGGGCGGGGTAAGTGAGTTAAGGTTAGGGCATGGGTGAGTGTGCGATAGTGACAGATCTTAGGGTTAGGGTTTGGGTTAAGGTAAGTGGATAGTTAGTGGTGTTTATACAGTTTAGTGTAGGGTTAGCTGTAAGATTTTAGGTGTATGTGTGTGGATTGCTGTTTGTTTGGTGTGTTTGTGTTGTGTGTATGTGTTTTGGAATAGAGGGCACTCGCTAAATAGGGGTCGATGTTAGAAAATTCGAAGTTGTGAAACTTCGATGTTCTAATATAGACCCAAATTGTTGGTGATATCTGTGCAGTTTATTTGGTATTGTGAACCTAGGTTTTCTGAATGTTAATGTTATTTTATTTAGGATGGTGTAGTGGTAGCATTGTCACCTCACAGCAAGGGGTTTTCCAGTTCGATTCTTGGCTGGGGTGCCTTCTGTGTGGAGTCTGCATGTTCTCCCTGCGTTCATGTGGGTTTTCTCCCACATTACAAAGACATACATCTAGAGCATTTCTTCCTGGGCCTTCACTGAAAATTGTCTCGTTCCAAGCCAAACTCCAGATAACAAATGTTAAATAAAATATTCATGATGAAATGTTTGGTATTTATGGATCTGTGCATTTTTTGTTATGTTAAGCAATTCACAGGTGAAGGGAAACACACGTCATGTCTATGGCTTAACATTTTGTATTATAGCAACGTCAGTGTGGTATATTGAAGATTTACCCATGGTTGGTGTGATTTAATCATGAGGGGAAGCCCAAGTGATTAAAAAAAGCCAACCGTGGGTAAATTTCAGTATACCACAACCACAGAGTCGGTTATTGCTATTATACAATGACATTATTTAAAAAAAATAAATAGTTACTTTTCTTAAATAATGTCTTTGTATATCGGCACATTACTGTTCTCCTGCGACTGGTGGTGTATTGCTGCCTTGTTTTGATGTACTGCGCATGGGTATGGGACTTGTGCTCCATTACTTGCGCAGTACATCAGGGCTTTGAAGAGGTAGCAACGGAGAAAGGAACATCTCTATTCTTTCTTCTTCTTTGTTATAATCAATTAAAAATAGAACCCGGGAGACTTTTTTATGTTAGGGAGAGTCGGGACAGACAAAATAAAAGGATAATCAGGTAAGTTTTGTAGAATGTACCTCATTATCCTTTTATTTCTGTCTGTGCCATCTCCCAAGGGTCCATTTTTAGGGATAACTTGAGAGTATTGTCTAGTTAGGTGACTTGCTCAGAGACACAACAGGAAACTGAAGCCTCTGGGATTGAACTCCAGACTAATAAAGCAGCTCACTAACAGCTCTAAACCTTAGTTTTCTGCACTAACTACTGCACATCTGATATTGTCCCTCTCTTACAACCCTATCTGTCCTATCATACAACTGTGTAGTAATCCAGCTTCCATATCAAAATGCCGGCACTTGAAATACCAAGTACTGACAACCAGAAAAAGTACCAAAACTCCAGGAGAAGAACAAACCTCGAACATCACTCATCTTTAAACTTCTTTTTTTGTAAAACAAGCCCCCCTCCACCTCCACCCCTCAAACTTATATATATATATATATGTGTGTGTGTGTGTGTGTGTGTGTGTGTGTGTGTGTGTGTGTGTGTGTGTGTGTGTGTGTGTGTGTGTGTGTGTGTGTGTGTGTACATATGTGGGCAATTTCTACTGCTGAGAATCTTATTCATACTTTCTCATAACATACTGGATAGATTTCTGGGGGCATTTGGACGCAGCCCATTGGGCCTCTATACCCAATCTTCTCTTATGGTAGCCAGTTCTCTCTTAGCATTCTCCCTCTGTTCCCTGCTATCTGTTCACTGTTCTCCCCACTGTACCCTACCCCCCCAGCATGGGATCCTCCCCTCTGCAAAAACTGAATCAAAGTATTCTTTCAGTATATTGCTTTTTTCAGTCTTCCATGGTCTCCTCTTCTTTTTCTTTTCTTAGCCTAGTTAAGTCTGTCCATCTTCTCGTTCTTTATGAAGAAGCCTTTGTTCCACCACTTGACCCCTTCAGGTGGTGCCTTTGTTGCCCCTACCCTTTTTCGTGCTCCTCTTCTTTCTTCATTCTACTGTGCATCTTCGGCCTCTCCCCCCATCCACCTCTTGTATCCCATGTGTGTTTCCCCAGATACTAGCCTCACTTTCCTGTGTAACTACATTGGCCTTCTCTTTTTTCCTTTTTACATCTTCCACAAACCCTTGACCATAGCTCTGAGTACTGATTCCTTCATCCATGCTTCATGCAAGTAATTTGCATGCAGTCTCCCAACATGCCTCTAAAGTATCTATAATTCATCATAATATACTCTGCCAAAGTCCCATAGAGTTATTTTTGTCTCTGTGTCCTTATTTTTTTCACCTGGACATCTCTGACCCCTTTACCTTAGTTAAAACCACTTTCAGAATAATGTCCTTTCTGATACAGTCCTGTGCTAGTTAGCTGAATCCCTCATGTTCAAGACTTAAATAACTCCGCTCCCTGTTATCCTGCAGCCTGAAATCCTGGAAGATTAAGATCTCCTGTGGCTATAACACTCTTTCTCCTACTGCACGTCTTTATTCTCTCTTTCAGTCTTTCTTCCTCCCCCCAAACATATATATGTAGACAGATACAGAGTATCAAGCCACCAGCTTTCACCTCCCTCCCTCTACGTTAACCATTGTTTCTGACTCTGCCCCCTCCACAAGTCTCTTCAGGGTCTGATATTCCTTCTCTATGACCTCATAGTCCTCTTCATGTAGCTTTACCCCACCTCCATCCCCTCTTTATGCCATTTCTAAACAAGATCCCTCCCATGTCCCATCCCCCTCATGTGACTTGCCCATGTTTCTGTGATACCAGCAACATCTGCCCTCCTCTCCTGCATCACTATCTCCAGCTATCTGATCTTCTTACTTAGACACCATCATATGACATTGTTACATTGTAATACTATGTAATGTCCATTCCCCCCTTCCTGCATCACTTCCTCCAGCTATTTCATCTTCTTACTCAGGCTCCTTATATTACATTGTTACATTTTAATACTATATAATGATTATCCTATATGCCGCGGTGGTACGGCGGTAGCATTGTTACCTCACAGCAAGAGGTTCTCCCGTTTGATTCTCGGCTTGGCTTGGGAGTGCCTTCTGTGTGGAGTCTGCATGTCCACCCCGCGGTTGGGTAGTGTTCGAAAGACATGCGTGCGTAAATGGGCATGCCTTCGTTGAAGGTTGGGTGTCGAGCCGGCACCTCAGCATGTCGTAAAAATCTACTGCCAATCATTAGCAGACTGGAGTTCTGCTGTGGCGACCCCTTACCGGGAAAAGCCGAAAGACAAACAACAACATAATGATTATCCTCTTCTCCTTTATCACTACTGCCAGCTAGCTTATCTTCTTATCTAAACCCTATGCATTACATAGTAATACTAGCCATCCATTCTCTCTTATTATGATTTGCTACTCTACTATGTTTTATATTCTTTCCATATTACCATCTTTCTGAATACCAGCCCCTGTCTTCTGCACCAGTGATATTCCTTACCCCCACTTATCTTAGCTCAGAGGTGCAGTCATTGAAATTCTGGCAGTGTGCTGGCTCTGGTGAGATTTCTGCCTCATGGGTTCAACGTTCAGTTCTGACTTCTAGTCACTTTCTTTGTGGAGACTGTATGTTCTCCCTGTGTCTGCATGCTTTCTCTGGAAACTCCAGTTCCCTCTCACATTCTAAACACCTGCTAGTTGAATGAATACACTAAACTGTCCCTATACATTTGTATTTTCACTTACCCTTGAGATCCGGTTATGGCTGCAAAGGTTCTGTGAACAAACCCACTTAAACTGTTAACAAATGTTAGAATAAAGAAATAAACTAAAACCTGCCAGAAGCTAGTGGGTGTGTACACTAGGATTTTACAAGTACTATTATAAAATGCAAATTTATAGTAAGTAACACTGCTCTTTAACCAATTTCTCTAAAGAGCAATAAAAGAAAATATAAACAGAGAAATATGAGTTTAATGAGGGTGTGCCCCACCTACGCATCTGAGCTCTGTAAGCAACTTACCTGCATTCTGATATTCCTCACTAGAATTAGCGAGTATCTTTTGTCATGTATTGTTGGATTTTTCAGTGATATCACAATACACGGTTTCCTTACAAAGGGTGTTCCATGCTTCGTCTTGTATATAGTAGCTTTAAATGCCATTGTTTTTGACTTTCAGAGGCTCAGACAATGCATCCCAGTATATCCTGACCTTCTTTATTCACTTCTCAAGTAGTTTACCTACTTTTAGATCACCTGACACAATGTTGGAAGGAGTGTGCTTTGAGAGTTAAGAATAGCTATATTAGCAATTTGCCGGCCAAGGTCAGACTTCTCGAACAATGCAACACTGAGTCATGTGGTATTATTTCTAAAGCTACTTAAACAGCAACATATTTTTAACACGAGTAAAATAAAATCATTATATTGCCAGGTCATTACTATCTCAGTGTAAATTGTTGACATTTTTAATGCAAAGTAACAGTTTCTACTGGCTGATTAGGAAACCAGCTCCTTTCAAATGTGTCTCATAAAACAATTCTACCAGGCACAGTTGAAAACGCAGATGTATGTGTATGCTGATTTGAATCTCTTGTTTTTTTTGTTTTCTGCATTGTTTGCAGAAATAATCAACGCTGATCTTATTTACTAGTCATTGCAGTGGCTTCTGTCCCCTACACAAATAAGACCAGTTGACCGTCTAGAATTACTTGTTTTTCCTTTCCACTAGCTATAGTTTGACTATCTAGACATATTATGGTTAAATGACAGTCCATTTGTATGTCATTTTGACAACATGCACGAAACTTAAGTTTGCCAATAGTTTGTGAACACATTTTGTAGGTGAGAAATGTATCAAGAAATACTGTATTTTTCCTAAAATGGAAGGTATACATTTATTTGCACTTTGCACAAATTTTGTTTACCAGGAAAGCTATATTTTTCAAGCATGTGCTGTTAATCATATTTTGCTTCAAATATTTTTTTACCTTACTGTTTAGTACTTTACACTCAAGTGTTATGGTACACTTGGGTAATTTTATTTTAATTACATTGTTACCCAAGTAACTTCTGATGACAAAACAACGTAACTATCATCTGTGGGGGCATGTTCAAAGCCACACTGTCTACCTGCTGCCTTACAAACCACTCATTTCTCTCAGAGGCGTTTGATTTGATTTTCTAGAATTTGCTAGATATTGCCTGTAGATATACATGCCATGTGTGATTTAATGTGTCAGGATGTCCAAGACAGAGGTAGATGGCTTCCTAGCTTAGGATCATAGGTTCATAGGTTTTCACCATGCAGTTGATTGGCAAAGATTATTTGTAACCTAGCCACTGCTATTCCAGCCACTTGCTATCTCTTTCCATAACGATTAGTGCTACCAAATCAAGGGTGTTTTTACAGTTACCCATTGGGTCATCAAAGTTGTGACTGAAGATGGTAAAGGAGTTATTTTATTTAGCAAGAAGAGTAGCCATTTAAAGAGATGAGTAATTATTAGGGATAGTAATCTATCCTGCCTACAGTTCTATTTCTGTTGTAGTGGTGGTTTATGTCTCTTGTATGGGTGTTAGTGGTACTTCAAGTATAGGGACTATGTAAGACAGCAGGCAGTAAAGGGTCATCTGAAGCTTTGTAGCCCAGGTAGACATCACCTGTAGGAGACTCTCTGAGATGGAAAAGAGGAGTAGAGCTTTAAGCAGTTCAGTATAAGCCAATAACTTAGGACCTGGGTTTTCATGGTAAGGAATTATTGGGATCTTTCAAGTTGGGTCATGTGTATAGATAGGTACATACTGAATGGAGTGCTATATTCTATTACGGGCTTAATAACTGGGGAGTAGGAAGGGTTAAAAAAGTCAACTGGGCTAGGTAGAAGGATTTTCTAATGACTGCAGATATATGATGGTCGAAAGAAAGTTAATTGTCTACAAATTCTGATAGGTCTCTAACAACAGTACTGATTTTGAGGGGTGGTATTTATGTGGTAGGTGAACATCTGTTCATATTTACCAAAGGACACAGTGCTGCACTTTTTTGCATTTAGTTTTAAACCATGGTCCCAGCCCCAATACATACCTCTGAATTGTACATTTTCGCAGAATGTCCAGATTTTTGCCTCATATTTTTTGGGTTATGCCCCTAAAATCTGTACTTTTCTGACAAGTAGCTGAGGACTGAAGTAATTAAATAATGACAAACATTTGATTTTAAGACTCAGCATCCTTCAGAAAATTCATGCTATTGCAAAACTTATTATTCTATCAACTTTCTAAGTTTGTAAGAGCAATATTTAAAATTCATCACTATTTGTCCCCCCCATCATTTTAGGCTTTGTCCAGATTTTTTGCTCTAAGAGGTTGAGAGGTATGAGTCCCATTTGTTTGTACATGGTAGTCCTTCCTGTAGGATCTGATAATAATAATAATATGCAGAGGTGATTATAGTGCCAAGTTTGCAGTCATTAACAAACTTGGTCAACCAAAGTCCACTGACACCAGCTTGGACTTTTTATGCTCAACTCCTGAGAGACTTGCTTGGCTACAAACATCTGCATTACAAGCTGAAGCTAAGTGAAACTTGCAGTAGTGAATTTTAGTATTCTGTTCAGTACAAACTTGCAGTTTTAAAAGTACTGTATTTTCATTTTTTCTGTTTCCTAATTGTGTGTTTCTGAACAGTGTGCTCTGTGTCTCTCTGCAGTTAGTTCCCCACCATCCTTCCTTGTTTCTGGGTGGGCTCTGGAATTGCCCGCCCCTCCTGTAAGTCTGTGTTAGAACACTCCTCCTGGGTCCATCATATTTGCTCACTTAACTGAGTATAGTGAGATCATATTCTGAGTCTAGTGTTCACTCTACTTAATACAGAGAGAAGACTGGAGTAGGCCAGCCCACTTAGGTTCTTCCTTCTTCTCTTCTTGCACTTAAAAAAAAAAAAAAAAAAAACATTTTTGCACTTTATTCATTTGCTTTTACTGTATTTGTGTTTCCTCCTAGTTAATTTTGCTTTTCTTAAAAGTACTCAATTTTATTTATTCTGCTGCATTTATTACTGCTTGGTCGTAGCCTGATTAAATTGTAACTGCTATTTTAAGTCTTTTGGTTTAAGCACTTGGGCTTCATACAGGCTATTTTACATTAAGAAGGTTTGTGGTCTGCACTGTTGTGGCAGGACAAGTAGCTTACATCCATCTAAGTTGGGAATTGCTGATTGAAGGTCCAGTGTCTGCTATTCTAAAAGCGTATTAGTTCTGGCTTAAGCACTTGGGCTTCAGGCCAGTTATTCTACATTAAGAAAGTTTGTGGTCTGCACTCTTTTGGGAAGAAAGGCTAGATTCTGCCCTTCTGAGCTGGGAATTTCTGGTCACAGGCTTATTGTAACTGCTTATTTGAACTGTTTCTTTCTGAAATTGGTGTATCTTGTTGCTATAGCATAGACCAGATTCAGGCCTGCTGAATCTAGCTTTGTTTGTAGAACTTGAGCACTGATCCAGGCCGCCTTTTTCTGGAGAAGGTTCCCCTGCACCCTAGTAAGCAGGGGTGTGCAGTTAGAACTTGTCTGATTGAAGATTGCTGGAACAGGGCTCACTTTTGAGCTTTTTTCTGGTTAATTGGGTAACTTGTTTAAATCAGTTTGTTCATTTTCTATTGTTTTATATATATATATATATATATATATATATATATATATATATATATATAATTGCACTTTATTCATCTGCTTTTACTGTATTTGTGTTTCTTCCTACTTAATTACTGGGGGCATTGACTACAACTCTGATCTGCGATATATAACAATAAATATAATTTTGTGTGCTTTTAAACTGTTTTTTGAGTGTATCTGCTTTATTTTCTGAAAAAAAAACAAATAAAAAACAAAACAAAAAAATATATACTTGTTTCCAGCCTATCTAAGCTAGTATAGTCCAGTTTTCAGGTTAGTGCTGAATTCAGGGCTGTGTTACAAGTCTCTGTGTTTGCCCATACCTTACTTGGATAGAAGGAAGTTTCTCTGTTCACCTGTGAGAGAGGGGTGCTTTGAGCAGCCTGTCTGTCCCTGGAGGAGTGGTTACAGCCCAGAAATTAGTAGTTTATTGACCATTTTGGGCTAATCTCTATCTCTTTCATTTCCCTGTTATAAATACCATATTTGCCTGGTTTTGCTCACCAGGCAGCGCCAGTTAGCTAGGGTAAAACTATTCCTGGCTCCACAAAGTCTCCTCTTCACTGTTTCCCTTGGAACTAGACAGACTTTCAACTTAAGCACTCAAGCCATTAATTTCTCAGGCCGGCACTTGCTCAAAACTCATAGCAAGCACTTATAAACCCTAGCACTAGACCCCTCCCATATACTGTACAGAAGGACAAGGCTCTCTATTCGACCTTACCAGCCATCCAGTAAAACAGTTCACTGTACCTATCCAGGCATGTCCAAAGGGCAGTTTCAGGTGTACTCTTCAGTCCAACTGGTGAATCTGGGCATTTTGAGGCAATGTTACAACTGCCTCATGTACACAGCCAACCCCCCCCCTCCTACCACCAAACACTAATACATGTGCGAGATGCAGTTATACAACCAAGCTAGAGGCTAAGCTCTCTCAACCCAAGATAGGATCAGACAATCAAGAGGAGAAGGGAAATACTTGCATCACACCACCAGTCTTACATAGACCCATTAAACCAGCACCAGCAAAAAACACACATAAATACATGAAAACATACTCGGAGGCTCTAAATAAAAATCTGTAAAACCAACAGAGACTTCCAAAGCAAACATCCAAGCAACCTCCACCCCCCAACATAAACCATGAAACACATACTTCACAAAACCAGTGTGCCATGCAATCACAGCCCTTAAGGCAAAATAACATACCCAACATACTAGTAACAGGTGACTCTATAGTCAGGCACACTGACATCCCACTCACTAGGCTGAATAAGGAGAAGGTTACTGTTAGCTGCTTGTTGGGTGGCACAATCCGCCACATAACACAAGCACTCAGGTCACTCCAGAACAAGTACAAATATGACTCTGTCAATGTCCATGTTGGTGTGAATGACCTGAGCCATACCTCCCTGAACTACATGAAAAGAGACATGGAAGAGCTCTCTGATCACGTACCCAGGCTGGTATGACCCTGACCCTGAGTAGCATCCTGCCCTCACCAAGAATGATACCACGGTATAAAGAAAAAATTCTCGATTTCAACAATTGGCTAAGCTTTTGGTGTCATTCAAAGGAGATCCAGTGTCTGTCCGCCTGGGATGACATGCTCGACAAGCCACGCTGCTTCGCTAGAAACGGCTTGCACCTGTCACACTTAGGGTTTCGAATACGGGCCAAGGGTCTTGCCACCCCCATAGTGCCTTTTTAGGCAAGGCTCAAAAGACAAACCCACTGCCATAAATAGCACAAGTAACAGAAAACTGAGGATTTGTTTGTGTCTTTTGGCTTTTCCCGGTTAGGGGGTGCCACAGCGGAACTCCGGTCTGCTAATGATTGGTAGTTGATTTTTATGTGCCGAGTTACCAGCCCTGATGCACCACCTTCAACAAAGGTACTCCCATTCACGCATGTCTCCACGCAGATGACACTCTAGCTGAGAATTGAACCGGACAGCATCTTACTGTGAGGCGACAATGCTACCGCAGCACCACCACCATGGGTCAACAGAAAATAATGCTACTCAATGCCAGAAGTCTAAACCTCAAAATGCACGCACTCGAGGTACTCCTCAGTATGGAGAAAATCGATATATGTGCAGTAACAGAAACATGGTTTAAGGGTCCAGAGAGAACCCCAGCAGTACCAGGCTACAACTCATACCATACATTTTGGCCACAGAACCCAAACTGAAATACAAAAGGTGGGGGCATATCCATATTCATCAAGGATACCCACACCTCCAAGTTAGTGGCACAGGACGATGCTTCAGAGATCATCCACTTGCAACTAACAATGGGCAAAACTGCAATTTAAATTGTAACTTGCTTCAGATCACCCACCATGTCCCAGGATCCCCATTCAGCATTTCTGGAAACACTGGGAAACATAAAGGTCCTACCAAACACCCTAATATTAGGTGATTTCAATTACCCAAACATTAACTGGGAGAACTACTCAAGTACTAACTCCCTTGCCCAACTTTTCCTAGAATTTATAAACCCAAATGCCCTGGTTCAACTGGTCAGCACTCCCACCAGAAGTGACAACATATTGGACCTGGTCATCACCTCACTGGTTAGATCTGACCATAAAAAATCACTTTGGATATCCATATTTGCCCTCAGCCCTGGACAAGAAAACCACTGTGAAAAACTTTTCAAAAGCAAACTTCACATTACATAAGACCGAGGTGGAAGGTTTCCAAGCCCCATGCTGAAGGATAACACTGTCCAAGCTGTAAAATCCTTTACTAATGCATTCTATGGGCAGCTACAAGAATGCATAGATCGTGCCATCCCAAGCAAAACCAGGACTCACTCCTCCAAGAAAAGGAAACCAGTCTGGTGGACTCCTGCCATAAACAAGCTATACAATAGAAAAAGGAAACTAGTACAGAAAAGAGTAAAATCCAAAAAAGGGAAGACATCCCTGATCAGTATCAGCAAGAAACTATGTTCCCTCATAAAATCATCCAAGGCGAACTTTGAAAGAAAAATTGCCAAGGACTCCAAAGATAACCGCAAGGCATTCTTTAGCTATGTCAAGAATCTAAGTGGCAATGCTCAGATTTGCTCGGAGTTAGTGCAGAATGGCACAAAATACACTGAACCAACCAATATCGCCAACATCCTGGCAGACAGGTTCAGCGCAAACTTTACCCCGCTCTCACCCCCAAAAGCACCCATAACCATACCAGAAGAATGTAGAGTCCCTGAAATCATAGACACTCAGGTTAAAACAGCCCTCTCCAAAGCCAAAAACACAGTATCAATGGGACCGGACAGTGTCCCAGGCTGCGTCCTACATGAGCTCAAAGATGAACTAATCCCTCACCTAAACACACTGTTCAAACTCAGCCTCTCCACAGGCTACATACCCATAGAGTGGCGCACAGCAATGGTTATTCTGCTCCACAAAGGTGGAGCCACAACAGACCCCAGGAACTATCGCCCTATAAGCCTAACTAGGTTGGTCTGCAAGGCTATGGAGCGCATCATCATGGAACTCATTAACAAAGACATTGGGAACCTCCAAACACTGGACCCTACCCAGTTTGGCTTTGTTAAGGGCAGATCATGCCTCCTAAACCTGGTGGACTTCTTTGAGACAGTTACCAAGGTTATAGACGAGGGAAAGGTGGTACACACAGCCTACCTATACCTCGCTAAGGCCTTCGACACCATTCCACACTCTGGTATTATAGACAAGCTTACCAGCCTGAACATAAACTCCTACATCACAAGATGGGTTGCCAACTGGCTCACGGACAGAACCCACATCGTGAGAGTTGTGGGAGCTAGGTCCGACTCTAAACTGGTTAAAAGTGGCTTTTCCCAGGGCTCAGTCCTAGGACCCCTCCTGTTCGGCATATACTTCTCAGAGGTACAGGCACAGGAGGACTATGGCTGACCAAGTCCACAGATGACTGCAAACTAGGGGCTATAATTGACTCTCTCGCTGACACAGACATCCTCCATAATGGTCTCACTGAGACGGATACCTGGTGTCAAAATCATGGCCTCGAGCTAAATGCCAAGAAGTGTATAGTCATCCCCTTTGGAAAAAACAAAGTACCCACAAACTACCACATAGGTGGTAGTCCTCTAAATACAGAAGATGTAATAAGGGATCCGGGAACCCAAGTAGATACTAATCTCAACTTTGATAATCACATTGCCAAAGTGGTTAGAAAATCCTTCTACGTGGCCCACCTAATCACAAAAGGGTTCGCATCCAGATCAAAGGAGGTCATTGTGCCCCTCTACTCATCACTCATCAGACCCATCATAGAGTACAACGCCCCATTTGGGATGTACCTTACAAGACACCTGCAACAGCCGGAAAGACCACAGAAGTACCTCACCAAGAGGATCACTGGCCTCAAACAGATGCCCTATGCAGCTCGACTGAAGAAACTCCAGTTGTACTCGGTTGCCTACCGCCTACTCAGAGGTGATCTCTGCCTGACATACAAGCCAATGTCCAACCCAGAATTGATGAACATGCTCCACCTAAAGAAAACCTTATCCCCTCGAGCCACACGCTCTAGGGATCTAAACCTCACCACAACAATAAATAGGATGTGCTGGAGGGATAGATTCCTGTCCCAGAGACTTCCCATGCTTTGGAACAAGATCCCAATCTACATTAGGCAGAGCTCCTTGCTAACACTGTTCAAAAGAAACCTTGACGAGTGGATGGGAAAAAGAAAGTTTATCCCAGGGATCACTTCAGTGGCTCTGCTGGACAGAGGCACAGGGAGCTAATCTAAGTGGGGGGTGGCAAAAGCCAACACATTCTGGCTAGGCTTATAAATGCCTTCAGGCAGATAGCCTAGTACCCACCTATGAACATAAGAAGTAAGTTTGAAATAGTAGTGGTCCTGGTACCAAACACCAGGGCATCCAGTAGTTACAGATTTCTTAGGGGAGAGTGTGTTACGAATTCAACTTTATTGAGTTCTGTCTGTGAGTCAGTTTTCTGTCCACTGCGTTACATAATGACTCATTATTAGTTTAATTAGTTTGTCTATAAAGCTCAAGTGTGAAATAGTGTCAAAGACCTTTGCCATGTAAAGGTATACTGCTATCGGTTTACACTCATCTATGCATCTGTGGCTTGTTTAAAGAAGCATGCAGGCAGGCTGTACCTTTCTTAAACCCAAACTTGTTTGAGTCATGCATCTGCAGGCTGACATTTTTTTGTTTATTAGGCCCATAATTATGAATTTCATTGACATACAGATAAAACAGTAAGGGTTAGACAAATGTAGTTGCCAGGATTAGAGGTGGGTCTCCCTAGGGGGACTACCACTGCTATTCACCATGCCTCCAGTAGGAAGCAAGGTGAAAGGCTGAGGTTGAAAAATTGTAGTTGCAGGTCAGTGAGATAATAATTCATACTGACAAGGAAACAGCCTGGCATATCATCAGGCCCCATAGATCTGGAGTTTTTTTTTTTTTACCTTGGTGATGGCTTTTTGTGACTTTTACAGAGGTGGTATTTTGGGGAGAAGGTGCAAACTCAATATCATGTGGGTGGGGGTGCAGGATTGAGATAGTGGTGATAAGTTTGAGCAATACTTCTTTGTGTCTCCTGAGGTTCATTTCATCATTTTGCTATTATGCGTCAGCTCAGTGCAATGCTGGATATTTTTACCTGAGTGTGTGTGTTGCTCTGGCTGGGTATTGTTTCTAAGGATTCTGACATAGTTTATTCTTAAGAGTGAGGAGTTATATGTACATATATATATATATATATATATATATATATATATATATATATATATATATATATATATATATATATATATATATATATTTATGGTTCATAGGTAGGTGCTAGGCTATTGGCCCTAGGGCCTATATAAGCCTAGCCAAATGGTACCCTGGCTTCTGGCACCCAAGAAAATTATTACACACACATATATATATATTGTTTATATCAAGGTTCCACTATGTTTTTTTTCCAAACTTAGTACAGTATTTGTGCTACGTCAGTGCAAAATAATGTTTGTTTACCATTTTTAGTTTGAAATGTCAAAAATGTATTTCTGTCCTTGTTTTGGAGCTTTTTTCCCTAGGCATCCATTGAAACCAGACTGGCTTTCCCAGTAAATTAAGATAAATAAATAAATAAATAAAATTTTCTGAAAAGGTACAACTAGGACAACTACATCAGTGCAGGGATTGATGTAAGAATGAAAACTATCATCAGATGTAACAGTGTTGGCTATGGGGTCATTTAGCTCTGGGTCTTTTAATCTGCCTCAGGTCACCAGCTGGTTACGATACATTTGCTTTAGAGAAATCCCTTAGGACAGATGGGTTTGTATGCATTCTGGCAGAGAATAGCACTTAGTGGTGATCATATCTGACCAGTTAATGGGTTATTAAAGGTGCAGAGCATACTGGTGTTCTGGTACTGACCACTGGTAGCGCCAGTACACCATCTGATCTATTGAGTTACCACTGATGACATCTAAAAAGCACTGTTCACATTTGTTTCTAGTAGTGCAGGTCCTGCAGTTTACTGATAGATTTATATATTTATTTAACATTTCTTTACTGGGAAAGTCCGACTTAGAACAAAGCTAATTTTCAGCAGAGGTCCAGGGAGAAATGTTCTAGACGCATGTCTTTGAAATGTGGGAGGAAACTGTAACACCTGGAGGAAACCCACACAAATGCAGGGAGGACATGCAGACTCTGAACAGAAGGCACTACAGCCGAGAATTGAACCAGAGATCCTCTTGCTGGGAGGTGAAAACACTTGCACCACTGCACCATCCAGATAGTTTATGTCTCAAAGAATGACAGTTTTGGGTTCAACAATGATGGAATCAAGTTTTTAGGTATATTTCATGGGATGTGGGTGATACAGAAGGGGTTATGTAGTTGGCTAAGATATGGGAATGCATTGTTTATATTTAATAGGATGTGATGGAGTTACTGGTCTTTATCTAACTGTATAAATCTAAATATGATGTAGTTTCAGAGGAATATGAACACACCACCACCGGTAGCAGACATACATCTACTAGAGGCTCTGAAAGACTGATGAGGACTGAATGCAGCTAGGGAGAGAGTGTTATTACTACAGTGGGACCATGTTTCGGTAATAATGCAGAAGCCATTATTTTCTGCATCAATAGAGCTTCTAGGGAGGGCTATTTCTTAATTAGGCTTCTTAAAGTTGTTTCACTTTCATATTGTTCTAATTTAATTGGAAGTTGGGCAGACTCTTGCTCCCTAAAAATTGCACTATTGGGACAGAGAAATTCTTCATAGGTTCATAGGTATTTACTAGGCTAATGACCACAAGAATCTGTTTAGCCTAGCCATGCATCACAAATCTCTGACACATTCTGGTACCCTTGATAAGTGTAAGCAGGGGCTTGGGAGATGAAACATTTACAAAACAGGGACCTGGGAGATTAATCATTTAAGGTTGCTTGTGTCCATTAGAGACATAGGTGCCAAGCCAGGGATGAATTTCCTATTACTCATCCAATTGTCAAAGTCACAGTTGACTGAGTTAAGAAGGAATGCTGCTTCACACAGATGAGGAGTCTGTTCCATAGACAGGGTAGTCTCTGGGACACATACCTATCTCTCCAGCAGATACTATTTATATCACAGGCAAGGATTAAGTGTTTAGAACAGCTAATTCTGGTACTGTTTGTTTTGCAGATATGCAGGAGGTCCATCAGAGTGGTGTTTGACGATGCCCAGTATGCCAGACATAGATATCCACTCAACAGTATGTAGGAGACAGAATGCAGGGGTAGGGCCTTGAAGCAGTCTGCATAGCACATCTTACTTGAGCCCTGTATTCTTTTAGTGAGGAATCTCTGTGGCCATCTTGATCCATATCCAAAAGCCCTGAGTGGAGTGTTGTAGGCTGCCTCATGCACAGCAGATGGGACTATTGCCCACAGTGTTCTAGGCAAATACTCACATTAGACACATTTAGAATATAAGCAATAATGCAGATGATGATTGCTAAAATCTTAGACCTTTAACATCCATGTGAACAGAGACAATGGTATATGTCTAACTGAGGTGAAAGGACTTGTGTGCCCTGGTAACCTGATGTGTCCTGGCACATAAAAGGCAACTGAATAGCCTTGATGACATATTTCCCAGCTTTGTGATCTCTCATTTCAATAAACGTGTTTATATCTCTAATTATACAGATGGTGAGGTCATACCTCTCAACTGTCCAGATTTTCAACTCGTATTTTTGGTCTTTCTTCATAAAATTTGTGGTTTTCAGACAAATCACTGAACTAATCTGAGGAATGAAGTCACTAAATAATGACATGCATTTCAGTTTCAGACATCATATCCTTCAGAAAATGTATGTTAAGACAAAATCTGTTACTCTAGCAACGTTCTAAGTTAATAAGAGTAATATTTAAAGTATGTCCATATTTGTAGGCCTTTACCCCCCCCCCCCCCCCCCCAGTTTTCCAGGCTTTGCCTGGACTTCTTACACTAAGAAGTTGAGAGGTATGGGTAGGATATCTTTTTACTGGTTAAGATTTTGTCAGTTGGTTTATTCCTTGCTGATCTTTCAGGTTCAGGGTGAAACTTTGCAAGTGTCACAAATTAAGAAGGCTTATTATTTTGTGGGCATAAGAAGGTTTACCAGTTGGTGCATGAAATGATGATGTGAGATTTGTCTGGATATTGACAAACTTGGGGGAGGGAGTCTACATGCTGTAATAGGAAGTTTTCCACTAAATTTAATAGGCATTGATCTCTGCTACATGTAGGCTTAGCGTATGAAAAAAAGTAGGCGGTTGTCAGTGATCATTAGGCAGTTTATGTGCAGGCACTAGGTGTCTACTACTAACAACGTCATAATAAAAGGTGTAAGAAGAAACTTCAGTCATACAATTTGAGGGTGGTGCTTAGCAGACAATGTAGTGTATATTATGCTAACCAGAGAGTTTTTATGTTGTCTGTGTCTTTAGAGCTCACATATCAGGAAATAAAATACTAGTAAGACAGTTTTCTGTAAAAGTTGAATCTGTATCTAGCAGGGGGTCTTAGCCAATAAATGGGAGTATTTAAAAGCAGGCTTATCAAATAATTTTGATAATATGATTTTACAAAATAACAGGATTTTATAAATTAACAATGTTGTATTCATAGCTAATAGTAAGTTGTGGTGTAATTTGGCCAATCAAAGTACACCGAGATTATTTAGTTTTACCTTGGACACTACATAACAGCAAGGAAATTGTTGACTAGAGAAGGGTATTTCTATGTCATAAGAATGGAACAAGGGCTCAGTTTGGTGCAGCAGACCTTGTTTCATTTCATCTAGGAGACGGGGGATGCAGCTTAGTGCAGTAAGATGTCCTCAGCTTGGCCATAGTAGGGAAGGAACATCTGTGAAACTGTAGAAGGACATGACAGTTTAATGCATAGGGGATGGCTTAGATGACCACTGAGGCTTTAGACAGTTTTCATCTCTAATGACTTGCAGCTACAGTATTCAGTTAGTACTGTGCAATGTACAGATCTGTGCAGCCCTGCTGAATGTAGAATGACAACATGCAAAGCGGAATAATGTAAATGGTGGGGTGACAAAAAGATTTCAGCATCCAAATGGTGAAAGAACTATTGTACTCTCTTGGGGTGAACCAATGCCCAGAACGCCAATGATGTGCTCCAGCTTACACATCATGACTTAGTGGCCTAATAGCAGAAGCATATCAGAAGCACCAGACAATAATTACAAGTGACAATCAGCCAGTAAAATGCCACAAATGTAATACAACAAATACTATTTTTCTCGCACTTATGGGAAATGATAGATGGTGACATTTGGTGAATTTGCAGCACACACAGCAGGAATGCTGTTGTGCAGCTCAATGCAGGACAGCTAAATAGTGTGCAGCCATTTAAGCATGAGCAACAAACATTTGACTGTCATTTGGTTTGCTACAGTTTGCCACAGTGTTAATATTTGTTCTGCTGTTTTGTCGCCAGTGTTGGTCAAGTTTCTGTGGAGTTTCATGGGCGGGAAGGAAACACCAATGTCAACACCGTAAATTGCTTGGACCTGAGCCTGTGGAGTGACAGGAGTGTTCACTCTATGAGTTTTACAAGATGAGGTTCAAGTCATCTAGTGAGAACAGTGCTGTAAGTTGCTTATTTTTTATTTTTTTATTTTTTTTAGAACAGCAGCAGCAGCAAGAGAATTGCATTCTTTTCTCCTCCATTATTCTTTTGCTAACTAAGAGACTGGCTTTTGTTTTGCCATTTTGAGGAGCTAAAAGTTTTCAGAAATACTCCCAGAACCTTTATTTGTGGATTTTGAACTATGTTTGTGGAATAGTTGATCTGCTCTGAGTTACAGCACAACAGCACGAAAATTACAGAACCAACTGATATTGCCAACATCCTGGCGGATAGGTTCAGTGCTAACTTTACCCCCCTAAATGGCCCATATCTATACAGGAAGAATGCAGAGTCCCTGTAATCACAACTATGCAGGTAAAAGCTGCACTCTCTAAAGCCAAAAACACAGCATCTGGCTAACGAAGTTCGCAGATGACTGCAAACTAGGAGCCATAGTCAAGTCCCCAAATGATGTGAACATTCTACAGAAGGGCCTCACTGAGACAGATGCCTGGTGTCAGAGCCATGGCCTCAAGCTCAATGCCAAAAAGTGCAGTGTCATCCCCTTTGGTAAAAACTCTGTACCCATGAAATACCACATAGGCAGCAATCTACTTAACACTGAATGTGTCACAAGAGACCTTGGGACCCAGGTGGACAGTAGTCTCTCCTTTGATAGTCACATCGCCACAGTAGTCAGGAAGTCCTTCTACGTGGCACACCTCATCATAAAAGGGTTCTCATCCAGGAAAAAAAAGGTCATTGTTCCCCTCTACTCGACACTCATTAGACCCATTATAGAGTGCAACGCCCCTTTTGGAATGTACCTCACAAGACATCTGCAGCAGCTGGAAAGGCCACAGAAGTACCTCACAAAGAGGATTACTGGCCTCAAACAAATGCCCTACACTGACCACCTCAAAAAACTCCAGCTTTACTCCATAGCATATCGCCTACTCCGAGGTGATCTCTGCCTAACATATAAAGCTATGTCAAACCCAGAGCTGTTGGACATGCTACACCTAAATAAATCCCAATCCCTCTGAGCTACATGCTCTAGGGACTTAAACCTTGTCACCACAATAAGCAGGACATGCTGGAGGGATAGATTCCTGTCCCAGAGACTTCCCATACTCTGGCACAAGCTACCCATCTATGTCAAGCAAAGTTCTTCATTAGCACTCTTCAAGAAAAATCCTGATGAGTGGATGGGAAATAGGAAATACACCCCGGGGATCACTTCTGTGTCTCTGCTCAACAGTGGCACAGGAAAATAACTTTCTTGGGTGGCGTAAGCCAGGGAACCTTGATGGCTAGACTTACGTAGGCCCTTGGGCCGATAGACTAGCACCTACCCATGAGCCAATATGTTTTGTTTCAGAATTTAATGTTAAGCATTTTATTTACATTTCCTGTACTTGATTTGTCCAGGATTTTCAATTTGCTGGAGTCAAAGTTTTTTTTGTATTTTAATAGTGGCTGAGGCTGTTATTGTCTGCACTTTATCAACTACTATTTTCATATTTTTGATTGCCATGAATGAACAACAATGTTATAATGTGTTTGCAACTTTGTACTGCATAAGGTCCTTCATCTGACCTAACAGAACTATTACTAAACGTTCCAGCAACAAACGAATAGGAAGACGCAGAGACAGCTGATATATCCAGTTCAAAACTTTTACTGCAGTGCAACAAAACACAAGTGCTTTTACCAAACAGGCATCATCAGGTGTATTACAAAAGCACTAACAAACAAACCCCTATTTATACATCAAATGTCACATGATACAAATTCAAATTTAAAACCACAAATTTAAAGACACAACACATATAAAAAACATAAACATTTTATTTAAAAACATACATAAATAATGCATACTAAAACTATACTTCAGTACTAATAACTACCTTCTTAGGGGGTCTTTTTTTTAATTTGGGTACTAATGGAACTGATTCATTAAGCCCATGTCCTACATCAGCCCTAAACCTCACTATCCATGAGGATTCCAAATCCTCGGTCTTAGCACGTATATCACCCTGCCTCACATTCTCATAAACCCTAGCAATTACTAAAAATTTAAAACCATGACTAGAGTCAGTACTCAAAACATGCTTAGCCAATGCACTAACCACATTACCTTTATTCATATGGTCGATATGTTCTCTTATGCATTCTCTGAAAGGACACTCAGTCTTACCTATTTAAAACTTTTTGCATACAACGCAGTGAGCTAAATAAACAATATGTGAGGTATCACATGTAGCTGCTATTATGAAATTATAACATCTACCTTGGTCGGGATGTTCAAATTTGCAACTGCTGTCAATATATACACACCAGTTGCAATGACCACGTGGTTTAGTTCCAACTAAATGAGAATTTCCTACTTGCATCCTTTGGGTAACGCAACCTACTTCTCAGTGACCTACTGTTCTTATATAAAAAACACGGCACTTCAGGTATGTGCCTGGAGATATCATTATCAGTTGTAAGGACACCCCAGTGTTTTTTAATGATATCCTTGTAACAATCTACATCACTAGTATAAGTAACTTTAAATCTCAAACCAGTGTTATACTTACTTTCTCGCCTCCTAACAAACTCACTGTTACCTGTAGAAAAATATGGTCTAGCTTCATTCATCCTTTTATCAAAAACCTTAACTGCGTTGTTTTGAATAAGATATTCCTCATAACCTCTCTCCTTCAAACTCATCTTCACGTTATCAACTTCACCAATAAAATCACTATCCCTAGCATTTAATCTTGAAGCTCTATAAAACTGGTTAGAAGCCACACTTCTAAAAACATAAGGAGGATGAAGACTGTCCCTATGTAATAAATGATTCACATGACAGTCTTTCCTGTGCAACTTAGTGTAAATAACACCAGTTTCATCCTTAATAACAGAAACATCCAAGAACTCCACCGCTAATTCTGAGGAGTGAGATGTAAACTTCAAATAACAGGTACTACTATTCACATATTCCATAAAGGAAGAAAATATATCAAGGTCTCCCTTCCACAAAATAAATAGGTCGTCCACAAATCTACGAAAAAACAAAACATGTTCATTGAATGGCCCATTAAATATATGTTCATACTCCCAAACGACCATAACAGCATTGGCATAGCTATTGGCACAAGAAGTGCCCATAGCCACGTCATTACTTTGCTTATATATTTGCTCACCAAAAGCAAAGATATTGTGCTCAAGCACAATCTTCAACAGTTTCACCAACAACTGAACCTTGTTAGGGGTGTAATCTGTAAACCGCTGCAAAAATTGAGTCACCTTATTAAGGCCATCTAAATTGGGTATAACAATAAATAAAGACACCACATCCATAGTAACAAAAACCACATTATCATTCAAACTATTAAAGACAAATTCATACAAGTCTCTAAAAAAATGTTTGGTGTCCCTTAATACATGTGTTAATTTATTAATAATCAGTCTCAAATATTTTTATATATATATATATATATATATATATATATATATATACAGATAGTCTCAGTGCACCAATTTCTACCAGAAACAATAGGTCTAAGTGGTGGATCAATCCCATCTTTGTGTACCTTCGGGAGACCTTGTATAACAGGAACAGTAGGTTTATTTATATAAAAATATTCCAAAAGATGACTATCAAAAAGATTCATATCAAACATACATTTAAATAAAATCTGCACATCATGTATAATTGTGTTGACTTGAATGCGAGTTAATTTCTCATAGAATAACTCCTCATTTAGCAAAGCCTGCATTTTAAACACGTACCAGGTCCTATCTAATACAACTATTGGTCCGCCTTTATCCGCGGGCCTGATAACGATGTCAGTATTGTTCTCCAACCCCTTCAGCGCATTGAACTCATCTTTAGAAAGATTTTGCTTCCTCTTGTAACAAGCAGGCTTATTAGTATTAGCCTCATTCAAATCATACACATCTTGTATGACTAACTTTTCAAATGCAGAAATAAGAGGATTAGTTTTAGGTAAGAACAAACTGGGCTTAGAAAAAATATTACTTTTGTCATTAGTAACACTTTCAGAATTATTAAACATTACTTTCAACCCCAAATTCCTAGTAAATAATTTAACATCAAAAATAACATCCATAAAATTAGAACAAGTAGAGGGTATAAATGATAACCCTTTACCTAAAACTCTCAGTTCATAAGCGTCAAAGTTATACTGGATAGGTGAAAGTGCTTGTGTTTTCTTGCACTGCAGTAAAAGTTTTGAACTGGATATATCAACTGTCTCTGTGTCTTCCTATTCGTTTGTTGCTGGAATTTTTACTTTGGACACAGTAAGTGAGCCTTTTATAGTGGTAGTAGTTTTTGTAGTTTTATTACTAAAAGTTGTTGCTTTATTTTCTAGGATCATTTTAAACACTCATTTCTGTACTTGCTGCCATGGGTATAGGATGTTAGGACCCTGTTGACTCGCACCCGGATGATTTGGCCCCAACCAGTTCGACCACGGATGGTTGGACCCACATAGAAAAAGTAACGCAAGTAAAGCCGAAGCACATGGGAACAGAAATAGAAATAACGACTGTTTAAACAGTCTTAAAATTAGTTTAGACAGTCTTTCTTTTCTATTTATGTGGTTCGAGTACAGTTACTTTACAAAAAATAAAATGAGTTAGTTTAGTTACATAAAAAACAATAAATGCAAAGAGGTGAAGGAACAAAGCAGTAGCGATACATTCCGGAAGTTCACAACATTGCCACAGGAAGGGTAGGAGAGATGGGATGGCAAACTAAAAGGTTTCAAGGAGTACAAACAAAGAAACAAAATGTTTTTTTTTCTGACACTTTCACATTTCCCCTTTCAGTATGTCTAAGGTTGAAAATTCCCACTATCTTGCTGCCCACGCTCGTATTCTGACATCTTGCTGCCCACGCTCGTATTCTGACATCTTGCTGCCCACGCTCGTATTCTGACATCTTGCTGCCCACGCTCGTATTCTGACATCTTGCTGCCCACGCTCGTATTCTGACATCTTGCTGCCCATGCTCGTATTCTGACATCTTGCTGCCCACGCTCGTATTCTGACATCTTGCTGCCCATGCTCATATTCTGACATCTTGCTGCCCACGCTCATATTCTGACATCTTGCTGCCCACGCTCATATTCTGGCATCTTGCTGCCCACACTCGTATTCTGACATCTTGCTGCCCACGCTCGTATTCTGACATCTTGCTTCCCACGCTCATATTCTGACATCTTGCTGCCCACACTCGTATTCTGACATCTTGCTGCCCACGCTCATATTCTGACATCTTGCTGCCCACGCTCATATTCTGACATCTTGCTGCCCATGCTCGTATTCTGACATCTTGCTGCCCACGCTCATATTCTGACATCTTGCTGCCCACGCTCATATTCTGGCATCTTGCTGCCCACACTCGTATTCTGACATCTTGCTGCCCATGCTCGTATTCTGACATCTTGCTGCCCACGCTCATATTCTGACATCTTGCTGCCCACGCTCGTATTCTGACATCTTGCTGCCCACGCTCGTATTCTGACATCTTGCTGCCCATGCTCATATTCTGACATCTTGCTGCCCACGCTCGTATTCTGACATCTTGCTGCCCATGCTCATATTCTGACATCTTGCTGCCCACGCTCATATTCTGACACCTTGCTGCCCATGCTCGTATTCTGACATCTTGCTGCCCACGCTCGTATTCTGACATCTTGCTGCCCACGCTCATATTCTGACATCTTGCTGCCCACGCTCATATTCTGGCATCTTGCTGCCCACACTCGTATTCTGACATCTTGCTGCCCACGCTCGTATTCTGACATCTTGCTGCCCATGCTCATATTCTGACATCTTGCTGCCCACGCTCGTATTCTGACATCTTGCTGCCCACGCTCGTATTCTGACATCTTGCTGCCCACGCTCGTATTCTGACATCTTGCTGCCCACGCTCGTATTCTGACATCTTGCTGCCCACGCTCGTATTCTGACATCTTGCTGCCCACGCTCGTATTCTGACATCTTGCTGCCCACGCTCGTATTCTGACATCTTGTTGCCCACGCTCGTATTCTGACAAGTGTCTCGTTATCGCTCCAGATTAAGAACGTTGTGAGTGTGGAGATCTTTAAACTCATGTTACTTAACTTTGCTGAAAGGCACAGTATTATATCTGACAGCTTTAATCAGGCACCCTCATCACCACAAATCTCAGAATATGGCTTTTTTAACACATAATACAATACTCATAGGTTCATAGGTTCATAGGCTGGTACTAGGCTATCTGCCCTAGGGCCTATGCAAGCCTAGCCATAACAATTCCCTGGATATTTCTTCCCACAATATTTACTTCCCTGGACCCCTGTCTAGCAGGACGACTGACATGATCCCCAGCGTGAATTTCCTATCTCCCATCCAATCATCAAGGATCCTTTTGAAGAGGTCCAATGAGGCGCTCTGCTTGACATGTATGTGCAGTCTATTCCAGAGTATGGGGAGTCTCTGGGTCAGGAACCTATCAATCCAGCATGTTTTGTTCATTGTGATGACAAGGTTTAGATCCCTGGAGTTTGTGGCTCTGAGGGATTGGGATTTCTTTAAGTGGAGCATGTCCAACAGCTCAGGGTTTGACATGGCCTTGTATGTTAAGCAGCAATTGCCTCTGAGTAGATGATATGCCACAGAGTATAGCTGGAGTTTTTTTAGACAGTCAGCATATGGCATCTGCTTTAGGCCTGTGATTCTTTTAATGAGGTATTTCTGTGGTTTTTCCAGCTGTCGCAAATGTCTTGTGAGGTACATACCAAACGGGGCATTATACTCTATAATGGGTCTATTGAGGGATGAGTACAGTGTGACAATGACCTCTTTTTTTCTGGATGAAAAGCCCTTCGTGATGAGGTGTGCCACATAGAAGGACTTCCTGACTGTTGTGGCGATGTGGTTATCGAAAGTGAGACCACTGTCCACCTGCGTCCCTAAGTCTCTCATCACACTTCCAATGTTTAGTGTCCTACCACCTATGTGGTAATTCATAGGTACATGTTTTTTTCCAAAGGGGATAACTATACATTTCTTAGCATTAAGCTTGAGCCCATGGCTCTGACACCAGGCATCTGTTTCTGTAAGGCCCTTTTGTAGAATATCCACATCATTTGGGGATTCAATAATGGCTCCCAGTTTGCAGTCATCTGCTAACTTTGTTAGCCAGAGTCCCTTAGTGTTGGCCTGTACTTCAGAGAAGTAGATGCCAAACAAGAGTGGTCCCAGGACTGAACCCTGAAGTTCTCCACTTGTCACCTGTCTGGATCTGGATTTGGAGTTGGCTACTTTTACAGTATGGGTTCTGTCAGTAAGCCAGTTGGCAACCCATCGAGTGACGTAGGGATTTATGCCCAGCTTAGTAACTAGTTCGGAGTAACAATACAATGGTAAAATTAACATTATATAAAAATAAATAAAATTAATAAATAATTAAGGCATTAAAAAAAGCATCTCTACAAATCAAACCTAAAATAAAAAAATAAAAACACATACATGCAATAAATCAATGATACAGCGTGTTCCTTCATCTCTTTGCATTTACTGACTTTTATGTAACTAAACTAACTAATTTTATTTTTTGTAAAGTAACTGTAAAAATTATTTAAAATCAAAATATTAATAAAGTATATTTACAATGAAAAATGAACAGTGTTATTATTACATAATGGATTAAATAACATAATAATAAAGAACTTATTAGAATATATTTGGGGTCAAATAGTCTGGGGTCAAACTGTCCACTAAAACATCCTATAGACAATACATATAAATGTATACATGAAATTGAATAGAAATGCATTGGGGTCGAACTTTCCGGGGGCAAGCAGTTCGGGGTCGAACTGTCTGGGGTCAAATAGTCCTGCTTCCACTTCCATATGTGTTAGAACACTGGTCTGTCTGACCTTTTTGTCATCGTCCCTAAACTGTTTGTGATTTTAATTATTCTTACTAGGAAATGTTTGTACTAAGAGTAATGCTGCTTTAAGTAACATTCTACATTTGCTTTATACTCCCCTTTATACTCCAGTGCATTACTTTTCTTACTTCAATGATATTTGTGTAAAGTGCTGAGGTTTAAGCACTGTAACAAAACTGAAGCTGATCTTACTTTATGCACTGAAAGTTCAAGGGCTGATGTATACTCTCCTTGCTTGACAAGATGGTCTTATTAAACATGTAATCATTTCAGAAGTTGCAGAGACATTCTAAAGTACTTTGAAGTGAATATGATGTACTGTGTGACTTGTGTCTTACCTACATATTTCGGTTTTACTTTTGTCTGAAGAAAACATCTTAGTTCACAGCCTCAAAATATTTCGATATCCATAATTCAGGGTCTTTCTTTGCAGTTTCTGATGAGATATACATATATATATATATGGATCACTATCACTTCGCCAACAGTTCAAATCTCAGAAAACGACCATATCGCTGAAGATATGAATTGCCGAAAAAGTGATACAAACACAGAACAATTTATCTGTACGTGGAAAGCTGTGCCCCACACACCCCCTACAACTTAAATATACCAACTCCTCAATGGCACTACAGTGAGGAAAATGGCAAATCCCGGGTTTCGCATTGTATGGTGATGCCAATACACAATTGTTGGCAATTCATATCTTCGGCAATATGGTCTCGGCCATATCATCTTCGGAGATTTGAACTTTCATCAACAATGTGATAGGGAACCATATATATATATATATATATATATAGATAGATAGATAGATATATAGATATAAATATATATATATATATATATATATATATATATATATATATATATATATATATATATATATATATATATATATATATATATATATATGTATATATATATATATATATGTATACTATATTTGTATTTCCTTAATCTAATATGCTTTGCAAATAATGTTTGTTGACAGTTTTCTTTGAAATCCTTTGAAAATAATGTTTGTTTACCATTTTTAGTTTCAATTGTCAAAAATGTATTTCTGTCCTTGTTTTGGAGCTTTTTTCAATGGAAATCCATTGAAACTGGGCATTTCAGTTCCCACACTGGCTTTCCCAGTAAATTAAAACAAATAAATAAATAAATAAATAATATTTTCTGAAAAGGTACAACTGGGACATAACCAAATATAAGGTAAAACATAGGTGTAGTGTAGGAGAAGTTAAGTAAATCACAGGTCAGCCAGACATGGCTACTGTAAGACTTTACTGTAACAGAAACACTGTTAAACAATCTGCCTGCAAAATACTTCCCATAATGCACTCTAAGCATGTATGCATATTTTATACAAGGAACAAAACATCTCTCTCATCACGCCATAGCCAATGGCATTAACTTTCTTGAACTGTATATAGCTAATTCCTTTGAATTAGTTATAGGTTCACTTATTTAACATACAGCAGCAGAAAAGTAAGAAAGGGAACAAAATCCATTTTCTTTTATCAGACAAAAGGACCTCAGAATCAGAGACACAAATTTTTCAATGCTGGAATTATAGTACCAGATGACTGGAATCTGTTGATCCTGATACCTTATACCTTGAACCCAGAACAGCTGCCCCCGTTAGCTGTATTTCTGACACTGCAACCTGTTGGGCTATCTCTTCAATAATTATTGATGGAGAGAACCATATGACTGGA